>NC_051163.1:117413486-117504447 GCF_013339745.2 Dermacentor silvarum | reverse complement strand
ATTGGCTCGTCGCTAGAGGCATAACTGAGCTACGTGACGGGAACACAAGAGTGATGCTCAGCAACTGCAGCCACGAATACAAGCACATTACCAAGGCACCATGGTCGCCTACATTGATGACATAGTACAAGCCAGCAGTGCTTTCGCTTCACGGACTCGAAGATTCCCAACGCGAAGATTCCCAAGCTTTGGCCATGATACCGGGATCACGACTACGATAGAAAGGTTCGAGAACCCGTCGGAGGCTATATAACCACCGTGCGAGAATCGGCAGTATAGTTCAGTCCGCACCGGTGAAGTGACCGTAACGCGAAGACGAGCGTCTGCGGAAGAAGGGGATTCACCCGGCAAGCTAGTCGACGAGTTCATCGAGCGTCTGCATTCCGGAAGGAGTTCCTATCTCCGAGACTTGCCCCGAGCTACGCCGAGATCGTCTGACTCCAGGACAAGCACGGTAAATCGATGGACACTTAGTGTCCCTATTCATTTTGTAATTTACGTGTTGCACACTTAGTTCTTGTCGTGATGTTCTTGTGGTTGTGAATGCCCATCTGAATTGTATTGTGTTGTGTCTAGCTAAGTGTGCAAGTGTGTGTGTAACTGCCTTGTGTGAAGAATATACTTTGTTGGGTTTTGACAATCTGGGCTCTGACTCGGTTTTTGGACAGCAACCGGCGTTCGCTGGCGCACCAGAGGGCCCCTTCTTAATTGACCTTGCTTTCGTGGGATTATTTTCGGAAGCTGATAAGGCGGTTTGGATTTGGTCCGTCGTTTGCGCCTCGTTCACGCGGTCTGTGACAGGCTTCTGAAATTTAAAAAGAATGACAAATGCATCAGTCATCTATCGTTCCACTGAACGAAACATTTTAATAGATAATATTCCATCATGTCACCACTTGTTATTATAATGTCTGTTTCTTCATTATAAAGCTGAGGTGAGAGCTGAGGCTTGTGTCATATGTGTACCTATTGTTACGGAGAGGCAGACACAACAGTAAAACTAATTACAAATATTTACAAGGCAATGAAGTGCTGAACTATATGGGCGAGAGCGCGCTAGATCAAAACGGTCTTCTTCATCGACGCCCCTGCTTGAGGAATAGTCCCGTGACTGACCCCCGGCCGCTGAAGCACCGTCACGGTGCTTGCTGTGGTGTGGCGAGTAGTAGGGTTTAAGGCGGGACACGCGGACAACGTCTGCAGGGGCGAGACGGAGGGAGAGGAAGACGCGAGAGGGCCAATCTCGTAAGTCAGGTCGGTTACACGCCTTAAGAACACGGTAGCGTCCGGAGTACCGAGACAGCAATTTTTCGGAGAGTCCAACACGCCGAGTCGGAGTCCATAAAAGCACAAGGGCACCCGGAGTGTAGATAGCGTCGCGATGACGGGAGTCATAGCGGTGCTTCTGGTGTGCTTGTGATGTAGTAAGGCGATGGCGAGCTATTGTGACAGAGCGATGAAGAAGACGTTTTGAGAGCACTTGAAGAAGACGAAGCTCGGGACTTCGCGTGCTTACTATGATCTTGCCAGCCGCTGCCAGTCTTGTAAATACGCTGTAAATACATTTCTTATTTCTTTTCCCCGTAACATTTTGGTGGAGTTTGCGGGCTCAAAGTTCAAGACGGATTTACAAGGCGGGCGCTCCTTGGCTGCATCTACCATGCCAGCTCAAGGCGAGGATGCTTCGGGCTCGTCGGCCCCCCACGCCAACCGTCATTCTGGCACAACCGCGCGACCCCGGCACCTTTTCCGTCACTGACAACACGGATGTTGAAGACTGGCTTCAACTTTATGAGGGCGGTGAGCAAGAGCAACCATTGGAACCAGACCGCCATGCTGGCTAATTTGATCTTCTATCTCGCGGGATGGCACGCGTCTGGTTTCAGACCCACGAAGAGGAACTTACCACCTGGGACATTTGTAAACAGAAGCTCACGGATTTGTTTGGCAAGCCTGTTGGACGTCAGCGCGCCGCTCAAAAAGACCTCGCTTCGCGTGTCCAGACGTGCACTGAGTCCTACCTCACATACATCCAGGACGTGCTCGCTCTGTGCCGCAAAGTGGATCCGAGAATGTCCGAAGCTGACAAGGTCGCACATGTCATTAAGGGCATGGCAGATGACGCCTTTCACCTCCTCGTCTTTAAGAATTCTTCGACTGTACAAGCCATCATTACCGAATGCAGGCGGTTTGAAGAAGCCAAGAGCCGCCGCATTGCCCACCCGTTTCCCCGCCTCCCCAACACGGCTGCTACGTCCACCTGCGAAGACCTCCGCAGTCTGCCCACGCCGAATCGCTCTGATGACATCGTCCACATCATCCGGCGTGAAATCGAGGCCGCATCTCCTATCCCAACGCCAACACTTGGCTCCGCCAATTGCCAGTCCACCGTTTCCTTGATCCAGACCGTCGTACGCCAGGAATTGGCCAATGTTGGCTTGACCAATGTCTGCTCCGTTAATCAGCCTGACTACGCTTCGTCCACCTCTGCCATGCGCCCTCGCAACATGAATGCCCCTCCGCGGTATCGCAACCCGGCTGAATGGCGCACTCCCGACGACAGGCCAATATGCTTCACTTGTGGCCGTATCGGTCACATTTCACGTCACTGTCGCTCTTCGTGGAATTCGACCCCTTGGCCCTATCTGCCATCCGACCGCCCGCCTCATGCTGCTTCTCGCTTCCCACCGCGCATGCAACCAGTAACTCCTGGCGACACTTCTCGGCCCGCCCGCTCTAGCCGCTCTCCTTCGCCGCATCGCCGCTCCTCCCGCTCGCCCCCATCGCGTCGGTCACCGTCGCCCAGCTCCTTCCGGCGCACGCTTTCGGAAAACTAACGGGTGCAGCACCTAGAGGTGATGCTGCTATACCGCCCCGACGCCAAAATCCTCTTCTGACCCTGTCCACACATCGGAACCTCATCAAAGTGAACGTGGATGGCTCTTCCGACAAGCTGTGCAACCGATGTCGCCGATTTCCTACTAGAAAACGTCATCCTTCACCACGGTGCCCCTCGACAGCTCCTTACCGACCGAGGCCGCTACTTTCTTTCTAAAGTTGTTAATGACATTCTATACTCGTGCGCGACTAAACACAAACTTGCTACTGCTTACCATCCACAAACGAATGGTCTAACCGAGCGTCTCAACCGGACCCTCACTGAGATGCTATCCATGTATGTCTCCGCTGACCATCGCGACTGGGACGTTGCATTACCATTCGTTACCTTTGCCTACAATTCTTCTCGCCACGATACCGCAGGCTTCTCTCCATTCTTCCTCTTGTTTGGCCGCGACCCTACACTACCTTTCGACACCCTCCTGCCTGATAGCCTGCATTTCACATCAGAGTACGCCCGGGACGCCATAATCCAGGCACAAGAGGCACGCCATATTGCCCGACGTCGACTTGTGGACTCGCAGGAAAATCAGCGGCGCTTATATGACACCCGCCATCGTGACGCCCAATACACACCGGCGCCCTGGTTCTCCTTTGGTCTCCGTCGCGACGCGTTGGCCTCTCGGAGAAGTTGCTTTCACGCTACTCTGGTCCTTACCGCGTCTTGCGTCAAGTGACCGACGTCACCTACGAAATCGCCCCTCTTGACCCCACCGTGGCCCAGCCTCGTTCCGACGTAGTCCACGTCACGCGTCTTAAGCCGTATCACTCGACCGCCTCCTAACCAGCACCGGGTCGGTGCTTCAGCCGCCGGGGGTCATGTGACAGAGCGATGAAGAAGACGTTTTGAGAGCACTTGAAGAAGACGAAGCTCGGGACTTCGCGTGCTTACTATGATCTTGCCAGCCGCTGCCAGTCTTGTAAATACACTGTAAATACATTTCTTATTTCTTTTCCCCGTAACACTATTTAGCGTGCCTCGTCAGCTTCGGAAATGGCATCGCGGGCGTAGTCAGTGGGGAAATGGACGGCATCAGGGATGATCGTGTCAAAAGGTAACTTGGGGTCGCGGCCAAACAGAAGACAAAAGGGTGAAAAACCAGCGGTATCATGACGGGAAGAATTGTAGGCAAACGTAACGAAGGGCAACGCAACGTCCCAGTCTTGATGGTCAGAAGAGACATACATAGAAAGCATGTCAGTTAGCGTCCGGTTGAAGCGTTCGGTCAAGCCGTTGGTTTGCGGGTGGTAAGCCGTCGTAAATTTGTGTTTTGTCGCGCAGGAGCGAAGCAAGTCATCGATAACTCGGGGGAGAAAGTAGCGGCCACGGTCGGTGAGGAGTTGACAAGGGGCTCCGTGATGCAAGATGATATCGTGGAGCAGGAAATCAGCGACGTCCGTAGCACAACTGGCAGGGAGGGCGCGTGTAATTGCGTATCAAGTGGCGTGGTCCGTAGCGGCGGCAATCCATCTGTTTCCAGAAGTAGAGGCAGGGAAAGAACCGAAGAGGTCAAGGCCAACTCGGAAAAAAGGGTCAGACGGGACGTCAAGGGGCTGAAGGAGGCCAGCAGGAGGCATTCGTGGTTTCTTTCGGCGTTGGCACGGTTCGCAAGCAGCAACGTAGCGACGAACGCAGCGGTAAAGACCGGGCCAGAAGAAACGACGCCGAACGCGGTCGTAGGTCCGGGAAACTCCAAGGTGACCAGCGGTCGGGGCGTCATAGAGCTCGTCGAGAACGCTCAAGCGCAGATGCATAGGAATGACGAGCAATAGCTCGCGTCCCTCCGGAAGCACGTTGTAGCGATATAATGTACCATCTTTAAGCACGAAGAGGCGAAGAGACGGATCGGGTGCTGCGGAATCTAGCTTCTGAATAAGCTCACGTAAGATGGGATCAAGCAACTGCTCATCCCGGATGTGGCCTAAAGCGGAGAGCTAGAGTATGCAGGCAATGCAGGCGTGTCATCGGATGCTTCAGGGGGATCCACGGGATTGCGGGACAAACAGTCAGCGTCCCTGTGCAATCGGCCAGATTTATAATAAACAGAGTAAGTGTACTCTTGGAGCCGCAGTGCACAGCGACCAAGACGCCCTGTGGGATCTTTAAGGGACGAAAGCCAGCCAAGTGCGTGGTGGTCGGTAGTGACGGTGAAATGCCGGCCATGTAAGTAGGGGCGGAATTTGCCCACCGCGAAAACGAGAGCAAGACATTCCCGTTCCGTGATGGAGTAGTTCTGTTCGGCTGGGGAAAGGAGGCGGCTGGCATATGCGATAACACGGGCATGCCCATTCTGATACTGGACTAAAACAGCGCTGATTCCGTGGCCGCTGGCATGGGTGTGGAGTTCTGTTGGAGCGGAGCAGTCGAAATGAGCGAGGACAGGTGGTGTAGTGAGTGACGTGATGAGGGTAGAGAAGGCGGTAGCCTGTGCAGCGCCCCAATAAAACGCGGCGCGTTTTTTCAGTAAGTTTGTGAGAGGGCGTGCGATTTCCGCGAAATCCTTGACAAAACGACGGAAGTAGGAGCATAGGCCCAGAAAGCTACGAACTTCCTTTGTGCAAGTTGGAACGGGGAACTTCTGCACGGCTCGAACTTTGTCAGGATCGGGGCGAGCACCGGTGGAGTCGACGAGACGACCCAGCATGATAAGTTGCTGGCGTCCAAAGTCGCACTTAGATGAATTAAGTTGCAGGCCGGCTTTGCGAAACACAGAAAGAATACAGGAAAGTCGGTCGAGATGCGTTACAAATGTCGGTGAAAATAAAATGACGTCATCAAGATAACACAGGCAAATGGACCATTTAAAACCGTGTAACAGAGTGTCCATCATGCGTTCGAAGGTGGCCGGGGCGTTGCATAAGCCGAAGGGCATGACTTTAATCTGATAAAGGCCGTCCGGGGTAACAAAAGCGGTCTTCTCACGGTCCATGTCATCGACGGCTATCTTCCAGTACCCTGACCGAAGGTCGATTGAAGAAAAATACTTGGTGCCATGAAGGAAATCCAGGGCGTCGTCTATGCGTGGGAGCGGGTACACATCTTTTTTGGTGATCTTGTTAAGATGCCGGTAGTCCACGCAAAACCTCCAACTGTTGTCTTTCTTTTTAACCAGAACAACAGGAGAAGCCCAAGGGCTGCAGGAAGGCTCGATTATATCTTTGACGAGCATCTTGTTGATCTCCTTTTGAATGATGTGGCGCTCAGCTGGAGATACCCGATATGGTCGTCAGTGGATTGGATGGGCTTCGCCAGTGCGGTGCTTGACAGCGCCGGTTTGACCCAGAGGACGGTCACAAAGGTCAAAGACGTCGCGATAAGAGGAGAGGAGGCGAAGGAGATCGTCAGCTTGGTGGGGCGAAAGGTCAGGAGCGATCATTTTGTTCAGGTCGGTAGGAGACAGAGCTCGTGAAGCAGACGGGATATCGGCGATGCACGAGTGAGCAACATCAGGTGGAGCCAAGGCCGAGATTACGTACTCGTCGGAGGGCGTCAGCATAGCGAGGGAAATGCCCTGTGGGAGCACTTGTGAGCGCAGTCCGAAATTCACCACAGAAGACAAGATTGTCCTGTAGAGTTATAACAGTGTTAGGAACGCCAACACTGTGTGTCAACAGAACGGCAGTGATGGGAGCGAGCACATAGTCACCGTCAGTTACTGGTGGGAAGGGCGTCACAGCAACACAAGTCACGGCTTGCGGCGGCAAACGGACGTGCTCAGCAGAACAGAGGCGGCTTGTGATCGGTCCGGGTTGATCAATTACACTTGGTAGGTCAAGTTGTACTGTACCAGCGGAACAGTCGATCAGGGTGGAGTGGGCGGATAAAAAGTCAATACCAAGGATGACATCATTGGAACAGCGGGCGAGGACGGTGAACAAAACAGAAGTTTCCGGCAACACTGACACGTGCGGTACAGAGGCCTGCTACGGGAGACGTACCACCGTCGGCCACACGTACAACAGGTAATGGGGCAGGGGTCATAACTTTCTTCAACTGCTGACGGAGGTGAAAGCTCATAACAGAAATATGGGCGCCGGTGTCAATCAAAGCTTTAAACAGGTAGGCCATCCACTTCAACGTCGATCAGGTTCTGATTAGTAGGGAGCGTCAACAGAGGCATTTGAGGGCAGGTCGTTACAGCAGCGTCACCTACGGGAGCTGTAGCCGTCAGTTTTCCGAAGGAAAACGCCGGGCGTAGGACGGGGACGGGGAACGGCGTGGTGGAGGTGAACGAGAAGGTCGGCGTCGTGGTGAGGGCGAGCGGCTGTACTGGGCGGCGTTCCTAGTGTTCTGAGCAAATGTTTCTGGTTCAGTTTGGGATGGTACCTGGGGTTGACTTCGGGGTGGATAGCGGAAGCTGGAAAAGCTTGGTCGAGTAGGGGAGGGCCAAGGACTTCGGCAGTACCGGGAAATGTGTCCAACACGTCCACAATGGAAGCAAATTGGCTTATCTTCTGGTGTCCTCCAGGCATTCGGATCACGATAATTCGGAATAGGACAGTGGCGTTGGATAGGGTTGAAGCCGGCTGAAGGGTAAAGGTCAGGACGGTTGACAGAGCAGATGTTTTGAAGGCCCACGTTTGCCAGTTCTTGACGAACAACGGATTGTATCAGTGAAATGGTCGGTTGGGTATCACTGAGCTCCCCTCGTATGAAATGTGCAGGCGATGCGGCTTCGATTTCACATCGAACGATTCGGGTGATAGTCTCCGACGTGGAAGGCTGAGTCATCATACGAACATCCTCACAGGTTGATGTCGCTGCCGTGTTCGGGAGGCGGGCGAAGTGGTGGGCAACACGTCGGCTTTTAGCTTCTTCGAAGCGTCGGCATTCAGTGAGAATCTTGGTGACTGTAGAAGAGTTTTTAAACACGAGCAGCTAAAATGCATCGTCCACGATCCCTTTCAACACATGCGCGACCTTATCCGCTTCTGTCATGTTGGCGTCAACCTTCCGGCAAAGGGCCAGCACATCCTGAATGTACGTCAGGTACGACTCGGTAGACGGCTGCGCACGCGAGGCAAGTTCTTTTTTGGCGGCACGCTGGCAGCCTGCAGGTTAGCCAAACAACTCCCGAAGTTGAGTCTTACATAAGCTCCAGCTCGTGATGGCCTCTTCGTTGTTGTCAAACCAGGCCTTTGCAGTTCCCTTCAGATAAAATAAGACGTTCGCCAGCATCAAGGTCGGGTCCCACCTGTAATGTGCGCTGACACATTCATAGAGGCAAATCCACTGGTTGACGTCCTCGCCATCAGCGCCAGAAAAGGTCCCAGGGTCACGGGGTGGAGTCAGGATGACGGCTGGCATGGCGGCCGCCGGTGACGCAGTTTCACCGCCAGTACACATGCCGAGCGTGGTGACTTGGTGGCCGCAGCAGAGCTCCGTCTTGAGTTATACCCCCATCACTTCCACCAAGATGTTACGGGGAGGCAGACACAACAGTAAAACTTATTTACAATATATTTACAAACCGATGAAGCGCTGAACCATATGGGCGAGAGCGCGCTAGATCAAAAACGTCTTCTTCATCGACGCTCCTCTTGAGGAATAGTCCTGTGACAATATGTTCGTTCGTTCACTTTTTTTGGTGCCATTACACCATAATAGGTCTAACAAAATGGCCACATGCTGCTTTTGTCACGTTATAGTGGAGCTCACAAAGCGAGAAGACAATGCACATAATGCCAGGCCATGTCAGCATGCCCACTTTTTGCACACGCAGCAGATTACCTCGAACATGGTGCGCAGGCTGCATATGTGCTCAGCTGTGCCGAAAGCCATGTGCAGCCGACGGCTGCGCTACAAAAGAATACGCGCACACCAACTGCCCCCCCCCCCCCCCCCTAGGCCACTTTTAGGGCCCCCTTAAAAGCTAAGTGTGTCACCTTTTGTTTTTGTAGCGTTAGCTACACTGGCCTAGCCAAGCCCGTTTCGCGCGGCACATCAAGAGCCGTGCTGCGCATGCGCAAGGATCAGTGATGTCACACGGCTTGCACACCAGAGCCACCGGAGCCGGCACCTCTCGCGCACTCCGCCGCCGCCGCGCGCGACTCACCGACGCCGGTCTGCGCATTCCAGAGGAGTGACGTCGTAGCCGTGGTAGACGCACGGGCGCCGGCGCGCGCTCGCTTTGCAGTCGCCGTCTGACACTGCGCTGGAGCCGCTGCGCTTCTGACTGGCGTTTGCCAGTGTGGTATAGCCATGGAGAAGGAGAGCGCAAATGCTGCTCAACAGCGCAGAAGAACGGAGAAGCTTGACTCATCGGATCCCGAAGTAGTTGCCTGGCAATTAGCGGTTGAGCGTAGGAGACAACCAGGAAAGCTAAGAATAATCAGCTGAACCTTTGCTAACGCTACGTATATCCTGGCATAGCCGAGCTAAGCCACTGCAACTTTTTGTTATAGGCTAGTGCAAACAAATGAATTTGTCTTATTCCCAATAAACTTTTGTACATTAGGTAGAAAATTTATGAAAGCATACATTTTATTACTTTTCACCTTTCTGTCGGAACATCGTACAAATGCATAAGCAGCACTCATCACCTAGTTTTATCTAAGACTTTTTTCCATGCTGAAAGAAAGGCATACATCTCAAAAATCAGCTTGGCAGTCTGAAGGAATTGTGTCATGTCACTGAAAGGGTTGCTGAAATCAAAATATAGTCGCGACATCCCAGTGACTGACTTTATCTAACACAGTGAAAAGGAAAATGACCTTTTAAACAACAGATTAAAAAGGAAAAAAAAGCCACAGCACATGCACTCATACTAAGTAAGAGAATGGATTAAGCTTATATGAGAAAAGACTTTCCAAGAAAGAACACTCCAGAGTTTCGTAAAATTCTTAAAACGATGGCTAGCAGTTGGCAACATACTTTAAATCGAGAATAAATGGTCTTACGTTACCACAAATGTGCCCAGAAAATAGGTCACGTCTACATCTGTGGCAAGGTGTGAACAGAAATTCCCTTTAGCTGGCTGCAGTGCTCGCTGCTATGAATATTCAAGCAGAAAATTGTTAGCCCGTTGTGCCTGTAGCCGCAAGAAAAAACATGTGGTAGACTACGTCACATGAACATGGAAAAAGCTTTAGTCCATGCTATCGGCACCCTGTATCTGTATAGGCCTCGAGGACATACTGTGGCACCCATCTACTGGAATCTTTCCGTGGCCTAGAAAATAACATCGTGTGACACCCGATACGCAGGGTTTGACCTCTCCAGAGGTCGTCGTTTACGTCGTACCACTGGGCCACCTGAACATACGGTATCACCGCGGAGGCAGAAGGTAGCTGTGATACCGTATGTTCACAAGCTTCCACACAACCTGAAAAAGGTTGCCCAGCGGTACGACGTAAAAGTAGTATTCACCGCACCTAACAGGCTGTCCAAGCTCTGCACAATGACCGACAAAGAGATAAGAAAGCATCAAGCCTGCACTCAACGCATAGGCAACCTCCACTCTTTGTTGATTGCGACAAGTTGTATTCTACGAAATCCCTCTAAGATGCGGAAAGGTGTGTGTTCGCCAAACTGGGAGATGCGTCAACGGTAGGTTAAGTGTTAGGGAGCATGCAAACTATGTGAAAAACGCGCATGAAGGGAAAGACTTTCAGGGTTTCCTGGCTAGTCATTGTTTAACCTGTAAAGATTGTTCACCTGACCTGCATAATACGGCTGTCATTATGAAGAGCAAATCGCGCTTCACTCGAGAAATTTTTGAAGCAGAACGGATTGCCCGGCTAGGGGAAAGGTGTGTTAGCGTGCCATCGATACAACTCTCAGATAAAGAGCTGGCTTTTCTACGCATGTGCAGCTAATGATGTCTATGTTGGAAAGTGCATATACATGTGAAATTGGCTACAATAAAGCCTGTTGTAAGTTCAGCGCTTGTCCTGGTCGTGTCTTTGTGTTGTCCTTGTGTTTTATTGCACTGAAGTTCTCGTAATAATGTACCAACACGCCAAACTCGCCATGTTAATAATGTTTTCAGCGTTGTATGTGGGCGTCTTCGTTGCAAAATAACCTAAATCTTGCATCCTAGTCTGGTGTGTAGGGCATAAAAGGCTCTTAGCGGAGTCACCTGATGCTTTTATATTGGTTATTCAAATCGCATGATCTTCCACAGTAGTAGGTGCATGCACTTTTGCCGCAATAACAGTGCTGTTCACAGTATTCGTCGCAGGAAGCGCAGCTTGCCCCTTGTAGCAGGCACACATGTTCGTCGTCGACTGCGCCAAAATATGTAGCGGTCTGGTTAAAATAACTAACCAAAAGACATCAGTTGAGTTCAAGAAACGAGACAGAGTAACCCAAGAAATAGTTTAAGCCTCCAATACACAAACTGTCAGTCTTAGGAAATGGTCTTTCTCACAATATTTGTTTTTTTAGTACAAGTTTTCGTACGATGTTTTGGTTTTTCTACACAACCATGCTGTTGCTTGGTAGACACTGGCGTTTTGATGTGCACGCTCCTTTCTATTGCTATAAAGACAGCTGTTAAAAAAGATTTCCCTTTGTAATTACAAGCCCATTCAGCGGGGACGCCCTCCCAAACACCAATCTGATCGCCGACCCTGTGACTCTATCACCCTACGCCTTCAAGTTGGCAGTCCTATACCACGCGTCCCTAATATCCGGGTCCTCGGTCTCGTTATCTCTACCAACGGCTCCAATGCTCTGGCTCTCAACAAGATCTGCGCCCAATCTCAAAACACCCTACGCCTTCTTAAACGCATCTCCAACCCACGAGGGGGACTCAAAGAACAAAGCCATCTGCGCCTCGTGCAGTCCTTTGTCACATGCCACACTACCTACGTTGCTGCGTGCCTTAATTGCTACCGCGCTGAGCAAAACAAGCTCGACAGCCTCATACTAGGGGTCTACAAGCAAGCACTTGGCCTCCCGCATTACACCAGTACTGAACTCTTCGAAGAACTAGGAGTTCACAACACCCTTGCGGAACTCATTGAAGCACAACAACGCTCTCAGCTTGAACGGCTCACCCTTACTGAAACGGATGCTTTATTCTATCCACGCTTGGCTTCGCTTACCATCAGCAACAGGCCCCAAACAATCGATCCCGACTGACATCCGCAGCTGGATCCACTCAGAACCTATCCCTAGAAACATGCACCCTGAATATTACAGGGCCCGGTGCCAAGCTCGGTCCTGAGCTATCATAAAAGCCCTTGCTCATGTACCTGGCGTCACATTTGTTGATGCAGCCCAATTTTCCCATGGCACACGATTTATGGCCGTTACCACACGCGGTGGAGTCCTACATCACGCCTCCAGCGTCACTACCCCTACTGCCGAGACGGCTGAAGAAGTGGCCATCGCCCTGGCCACTCTAGATCCCACCTGTCACACCATCGTGTGTGACTCTGGCTTAGCCGTCACTTACTTCAGGCCGTATTTCTCGTCAAGCCCTTCGTATCCTTCGCCAGGCACCACACTCTAAAGACAGCATGATCTCCCTGACATGGATCCTGCACATGCGGGCCCTGTCCACCCACACCTCCCGAACCTCAACGAGGTCACCCACTCCATCGCGCGAGGCCGAGTCAACCGCGCCGGAGACAATGGAGACGAGTTTGACACCAGGGGCAATCTGACCACTTATAACTATCTCGTTAAGGCATTTTACCTTCATCGCCAAACCTTCCCCTCGCCTCACCCCAAGTTCAGCCGGGCGCAGGCTACCACCCTGCGTCTGCTACAAACAAATACGTAAACTTCACCCGCCCGCCTCCACCTTATATTCCCTGAAGTTTACAGTACCCCCAACTGCCAGTGCGGTGACACTCACCCGGCTACGCTTCCGCATGTGCTGTGGGAGTGCCCAACACAGTACTCACACATTAACGCCACGATCCTCTCGTCGAGGTTGCGTGAGGCTCTGTGGAGCTCCGCTCTCGAAGACCAAATCTGGGCGACCCATCACGCCCGTGAGGCGGTGGCGAGGCAAGCCCTCGACGTCCCATCATGGGAGGCTTGGGCCCGGCCATCTTAAAGTGCTGGTTCTGCAATAAAAGTTTATTGCTCCTCCTCCTGTAACTGAAGTTTGGAGACAGTGTTTGTCAGCTCATATTTTAATCTGTTTTTCATTTCATCTGTGCAATTACACCAAAGGTAAACTACAAAAATACCCGCACTCAGAATTACAAAAGTACACACCTGTGTAATGATTCTGCTGAGATCGTTGGAGTGGTCAGCCACACAATGCAGCACAGGTAGAATGGCATCCTGAGTTAAAACAAAATTATAAGAATTGTAAGAATTGTAAGATGCGCATCAAAAACTTTATGCTGTGAGGCATTTAGCCTGTATACTAATTACCACATTTGTATGTAAATCAGTTTTCCAGAATAGTTGAGCAAAGTAAATCAATGTCTGACCATGGGACTGTCAGCCAGTGCTACTCATGGCAATGGTGGCGTATATAGGATATCGTGTCTAAGGGGTACAGCAGTACCGCTAGATGCCAGCACTGCATCCATGGCTATATAAGGGCTCAATAAATACTGTTGGGCACTTGCCCGCCAGGAGAGTGGGCTGCTGTGTCATTCGCTCGCTCGACATGGTGTCAGAAGTGGGCGGCATCGATCTCGGCTGATCCCGTTCTTGCGGTTTCGGCACACGCCCTGGCCCCTCCGCGGCCCCTCTCCGTCGAAGAAGTGTTCTTCCCTAAGCCATGGGCACCGGTGAAGACTGTGCCGGGACGTCCGCTGCTTAGTCGGCCGCTCCGTTTCTACTTGGCATGGCCCAGCTGCGACCACCACCGGCGTTTGACTTTGACAACCCCAGCTCCTGGCCCACATGGCTGATGCAGTACGAGGACTATTCATTCGCCACCGGATTTTACGCCGCTCCGACGGAGGTCCAGGTACACTCTGTGCTCTACTGCCCGGGCCCGCAAGCCAGGTTGGTCCTCGCGTCCACCACACTGGGAGAGGCGGACCTGAAGGACGTCGCCGCCGTAAAGAAGGCGTTCACCGACCACTTCGTCCACACGCCGAACGAGCTGTACGAGGCAGCCCGTTTTCACCGCCGTACCCAGCAGCCGCATGAGACGGCCGACGCATTATACACTGCGCTTCAGACAATAGTCAAGCACTGCAGCTATTCCTCGCCCGATATCGAACAGCGGCTTGTCCGAGACCGTTTCCTCGTGGGCTTGCTTGACCGCAAGGTCTCGGACCAGTTTTGTTGGAAACCGAGATTGACGTTGCACGAAGCGCTCACGCACGTTCGTCATCACGAAGACGCTGATAAGGAGCGCAAGGCTCGTGGCACCGGCTGATTTATCGTCGCTCGCCATCAATGCGGCTGCCTTCGCAAGGGAAGGCCAGCGCCAGCTCATAAAACAACGCAGCAGCTGTGCCCATTCTGCGGGCGCGCATCACACCCTCGCACCGACTGTACTGCTCGCCAGAGCGTCCTGCAAATTTTCCCGCAAGCGTGGCCACTTGAGAACGTCTGCCTCAAGAAGAAACGCGTCAACAGGAAGCACACACAGAAATCTTCTGCCAGCTCCATCGAGCTACATGCAGTTGCGGGAGAACGCCCGAACCCGAAGTTCGTCGAGGTACTCGTGGATGGGTGCCCACTTTCCTTCAAGGTGGACTCTGGCGCCGAAGTTTCTGGCGTATCCAGTACGTCGTCCGGCGCGTCCCTGCGAAGCTTCAAGACCCCAAGAGAGAGTTGAAAGGCCCTGGCTACAACACCCTGCCGGTCATAGGCACTTACTCGCTACCCTGTCGTGGCACAGCAAGTCCTCCCAGCAGCTGTTCTACGTCCTGGCAACCAGGACGGTCCCGCTGCTGGTATTCCCGGCAATCCAAGCCTTGGGAGACTGCACGTTTGTCGACCAAGTCTCGGGGACTCCACATCCCTCGGGCGACTTGTGTCTCGATCCCAGCCTCTTCCGAGGACTTGGCACACTTCCTGAAGCCTACACTATCAGGCTGCAGCCTAACGCTACACCTTTCTCCTTGAGCGTACCCCTGCGCCTGCACTCCCTCTCCGCGACGTCTTCAAGACTGAGCTAGAGAAGCTATAAGCATAGGGCGTGATTTATCGGGTGTACACACGCACTGACTGGTGTGCTGGACTGGTTGTTGTCCCCAAGGTCTCGGGTGGCTATCGGCTCTGTGTGGACTTGACGCGCCTCAACAAGGTGATTCTTCGAGAGCATCACGTACTTCCTACTGTGGAACAATACCTCGGGTTGCTCGGAGAGGCCACAGTTTTCTCCAAGGTAGGCGCCACGTCGCGCTTCCACCAAGTCAAGCTGTCCCTGAGTCCCAAGAATACAGCAAGGTAGATATACCTGGTAGCGAAGCTTCCATAGAAGCCCATACGTTCAAAACATGGCGGTTCATCGGCGGTTCATGGGGCTTAGCGCCATCTGTGTGAGGAGGGAACACTTCCGGCGGAAAAAATTAATGTGACGTCATATCTGTTAAAAAAGAAGTGACGACATTTTGTTCTCAAAGGCGCGAAATTTGTTTTCGGAGGCCTGCCACTACAGTTGTATATTCAAATGCCCCGCCATACGACTTGATGGGCGTTGCGAGCTTTCAGCGCGGAAAGCGACGCAGGAAAAGGTCTGCCGTACGGGTGTCGAAATCGCATCTCTGCACAGAACAGGAACTCCTGCATGGGCCAGTATGTTGGCCTGCAGTATGAATAAATAAATAAATAAATAAATAAATAAATAAATAAATAAATAAATAAATAAATAAATAAACATACTTTCTTTGGAGGCCGCCGCACGCTTTGGGCGTAGAGTGCTCGTCGTTTCGTTGGATGCCAAGCCCGTCGGCCAGCGCTGTCGCACGAAAACAACAAAATTAAACAATTATCTAGCGGTCGAAGCTTACTGCTTTTGACTGAATAGGTTAAGAAACAATGAGACTACCCACGTCACCAAATTCAGACAAACGTCGGCAAGCAAAACAAGACAACATGTGAGGGGGGCGTATTGTAACAGGTTAACTTTACGAGCGCGCCTTCCTGCACAGTTCAAGAGCTGCATTGCATTGCAAGTGATAGCGGCTTTAACGCACGTCGCTATCGGTGGCCGCTCTTACGGTGGGCGCTGAGAAAAGGCATTTATTGATAATGATCAAGTAAAACCGAATTGTCTCTTCTCGCCATCCGTATACAAAATTGATTAGGAACTTTGATTTCGTTCATTGAATCTAATGTGTCTCTCTTTATTTATAAAACGCTTTTTCTTTCCCAATGTTTGTTCCCTCCAAACATAGTCGCGCTTCAATCGCTGCTCCCATAACCACCCCTGCTGATGTCGGTGACAATTCGTTCTGAACCGCTTTTCGCCCGAAGCTTCGCGACCTATGTGAATCGACCTTGTACACCACGTTCATAACCCCGTTAGGCCGCTACTGCTTCCTCCGGCTTGCCGGTTTGGCATTATGTCTGCACCGGAGTACTTCCAGCGGCAGATGTACCGGATCCTCGAAGGCCAAGCGGGTGTGGTGAACATGATCGACGACATCCTCATCTTTGGGAAGACACACTCCAAGCACCACCACCATCTCCGAGAAGTCGTGGATCGGCTAGCATAGGCAGGAGTCACGCTCAACCGGGAGAAGTGCTCGTTCGCCACTTCCAGCGTCAAGATCCTTCGCGTCGTGGTCAGCGCTCAAGGCATCTTTCCAGACGCAGCAAGGTTGCGGCTATCCGAGCCATGCAGCCGTCGGACCCATGCGACAACCCGAAGATGTCGCAGGGGTCCGACGTCTGCTGGGCCTCGTAAACCACATCGGGCGCTTTTTACCCCACGTTTCGAAGATGACCGCGGCGATCCGAGCCTTGCTGCTCAAGAAGTCTACCTGGACTTGTGGTCATGCGCAGCAGTCTGCCTTCTCCCAGCTGAAGAATCTGCTGTGCTCAGACATCTGCGTCTCTGCGTAACATCTATACGTCTTTGCGTGGCACACGCCTCGCAAACACATGCTTGCTGCACTGGCCCGCCAAACTTTCTCCTGTGATCGTTCTTGGCGTCGGTTTATTAAGCCAAGAAATCAACATCATCTGACCGCTTCGACGTATTGCCGTACTATTTTTGTTTATTTCTGGGTTTCAGAGGCCGAGTCGTGTGTACTTCACGTATATTGTGCTTTAAACGTGTTCAATAACGAACGGCCATCGACGCAGCCACGTCATCTGGCGGCAGCTGCCAATCCAGCAATGTGATAGGTAATGTTATATTAAAACTAACGTATAACCTACTATTTCCACGTAGAAATATTAAAAACCAATGAATACCAGCTCGCGGTTGCTTTCAGTGTAAGCGTATTTGGTCCGTCTGTGAAAGCGTTGATATAATGTTTGAAGCTGCGAGAGAAACCAGTGTGGGAAACTACCGTCCAGGATGTCTAGGTTTCGGCAGCGTCTAAGTGCTCAAGAAGATGTGCTGGACTTGCTAAGTCACATAGAACATTACAGTGCGGATGGCGTTCGACACTTGCTGTTCTTGTGGTTGTTTTCAAGGCTTACGACTACTTGTCTTAAATAGCCATCATCAGCCAGTTCAAAGGTATAGGCGTCAAGGGTCATCTCCCGCACTCTATACATACGTTTCTCAATGATCGCCGCATCAGAGTCCGTCTCGGTGGCACTGAGCGATGAAATAGGTATTTCATGGCTTACCCTTCAATTCCTTGCCTGTATTTCTAAATCGTTACGTTACCAACTGCAAGCAGCCGAGAGCGTACCACGTGCGGCTACCTCGCTTTCATGGGATAAGTACTCCGCAAAACTTTGTCTTTAACCCATTCGTATTCCTTGTGCAGTTTTTCCTCGCACTGCTTCCCGCCATCGCTGGAAGCACCCGGCGGTTCGGGGAGAGTACCACTGCGCAGGTTGCCAGTGTGACGTACTACCATGTGCCAATGATTCCGTCCTGCACGTTATCGGAGCTGTCGCCTCATCATTTGCCGTTATCCCACCTGGTTCTGTCGGCGCATGATCAGCACCCAGCACCACCCCACGGCTCGCATACAAAAGGACGATCAGCGCAATCGACGCTTCTTGGGCACGGCAGCACTTTAGGCATGCGGACGTCTAACAATTCGTCTTCCTTGTCCAGGTGAGGAAACAATACGGGAAATGAATGCGTTCGAACAACCTTTTCTGGCTTGTGCTGCCGTTCCGCACGGTGCTTAGTGCGAAAATTACTGCTCCTTGGTGGCGACATCGAAACGAAGTCCGCACCTGCCCTAGACCAAATCGCAAGCTCGTTAAAAGAAATCGCTGTGAATATTAAACTCAGCAAGGAAAAGCGGCTTCCTGATATAGATAAAAACTAGATGCCTTAACAAGACTTGAAGAAAACGTTGACTTGTGTCAAGAGGAAATTGTCAACATGAAGTGCCCATATGAAACCTTAGAAAGGAAAGTCGACGACCTAGAAAATAGGAGGAGGCGATCGAATTTAATTCGTTACGGCCTGCCAGAAATTAACGGAGAGACGAGTGAAATTCTTTGACAGTGAAAAAAACTGTTGTTCAGGACACTCTCGGCTTAAATCCGGTTGCTATCGAAAGTGTACATCGTCTAGGAAGAGCAGAACGGAAGAAGACTATGCCAGTAATTCTCAAGCTGCTAGATGTCATGCAGAAATCAGTCATACTTAAAAAAAGGTTACAAACGGAAAAACATCAACTTCTCAATCGGAGAAGATTTTTCACCGAGAATCAGAGACATTAGAAGGAAGCTGTGGAATAGCGCCAAGGAAAACGGCGAGAAGAACGATAAAGTATCGCTAGCATTTGATAAACTGTTCATTAACAATGGAGCCTTCTTTTGGGACGACGAAGTCCCTCTCCGAAAAAAGGATGAGGCACCAATGAGGCCGCAAACTCGCCAAACTCGTTAACACGTCAAATCAAAGCCGTAACCATTTTAAATGTTAACGCGAGAAGCGTGCTGAACAAAATAGAAGCTTCTGGAAAGTCTTCTACTGGAACATGATCCAGATATAGTAGGGGTTACGCAAACATTGCTTTACCTAGAAATATTTGATGATGAGCTTGTTCCTGCCAATTATGCCATTATTTGCAAAGACTGACCTTCGCGTGGTGGTGGCGTCGCTTTACTCATAAAAAATGTCTTTTATATGTTTTGACAGGTGCCAAGGCCGTTTCCTGCCGGCTTCATTGTGATGGCACCAACATATTTGTTGGATACATTTACCGAAACCCGTCATCAGGTTGCGAGTGCATCACCACAATGCAAGACTTCATGCAACATCACGTACGCAGCTCTCGTGTCCTACTAATGGGAGACTTTAACATTCCGGACACTGATTGGACTACACTTAACCGCACATCGGCTAGCGTGGACGCACTGATAGACCTAATGTTGAACTTTAAGCTTCATCAAATTGCATCATCTCCAACGCGCACACCGAACTCAAGTAAAAATATACTTGACTTGATACTTAGTCAGCACTTTCCAGTAGTTAATTCAGATAGCTGGGCGAGTTGGTAAATGAACTTGTTTCTTAGGAGTGAGCAGCGCTACCCGGGCGAAAGCCAGAGGAAGAGACGATACGAGGTCTGACTGACAACTGATTTATTATTGTAGAATGAGTGAATGTAGATATATATATATATATATATATATATATATATATATACAAAATATTAACATGTGACGCGTACAAGTGGTGACAAGTTGTCAGCCTTTCCTGCCATCCGAAAATTTCGTTTCTTTATCATGCAAAGAGACAGAGGTCTGCCTGACACATGCGCCTGACTTAACATGCATGTAGTAAGCTTCTACAATCTCGCGGTTGATTTGGTTTCTATTTTCATGCAGTATTTCATCTTTTCCAAACACGGGTTTGCATGGGCAAATTCTACAATGCGAGGCCAGATTTGAACTGGTGGATTTCTGACAGCGACTTGGTGCTCCCTGAGGCGAATGTAGATGCAGCGCCCCATCTGCCCATAACATTTTTGCCGCATGAAAGTGGAATCATGTATACAACTCCCACTGCACATGCCATGGGCTCTTCTGTGTGCTTGATACGGCAAATGGCCTTGGACGCCTCCTTAGGTCTAATAACACTAGGGTAAATTTTGTTTAACGAGTTCTTAGCAGAAAAAACAACTTGAACGCCATATTTCATGGCTGCCTTCTTTAACCCATGCCCCATCTCATGTACATAAGGAATGACAGCAAACTTCGTTCCGGTTTCGATCAGCTGCTGGGGTGGTTCCCCTTTTTTTCTCTTTACAAGCCGTTTACAGACTGATACAATAATATATTTTGGAAAGCCGGCCTTCTCTAGACGATTTACCTTGTGCGAAAAGCTGGTATTAGCGAAGTGGTGGCAAGACTTTCTAAGTGAGGATCCTAAACATGTCGTAGCAATGCTTCTTTTCACTAGTTTGGAGTGCGCCGACGCGTAATTTAAAATTGGGTTGCTTGTTCTGGGGTCATATTGCCAGCAAATATGTTGTGCTGTAAATCTTAACACTAAATCCCAAAATTCAATTTCGTTATTCGCCGGCAGCTCATGAGTAAAGCCGAGACCCATTCGGGCTTCATCAAAGGCTGCGAAAATATCGTTAATGACTTTGAAACTTGTTAGTGATCTTACAATTATTAGGTATTCATCAACGAATCTAAAGCACTTGATCATTGTTCCCTTCGTATATTCTCTTCCTCTGTCCTTCGTCTGGGTAGCGCTGCTCACCCCTAAGAAAGACTTTCTAGTAGGCCAGGTTCGAACTGATGTAGTTGAGGCCATATCTCAACATAGCATACCTATCTGCTTGCTGCCGCTCGGTTTTAGCTTTGCAGATCAACAGCCTGGATCAACTGTAACCGAGTTTAAAATGGCGGAAGATAAAAGTGTGCCAACCCATCTCGCACATGAGTTTGAATTTGTTTTCACAGCTAGCTTCCGGCGCAGCCACTGATACTAATCTACTTTGGTTCAGGGTCAAATCTTCTGTTATCCACTGTATTACTAACTTCATACCAACAAAACTAGGGAAATCAACAGTGAACAATCGTTGGATAACACGTGAAGTGATTGATGCAAAGCGAAAAATAAAAAGGCTGCGCAGGGTGGTGAAAAACACAAACTGTGAGCCTTACATTTGGCACAAACTACACTGCAATAAAGCAGAGTTCAGACTGAAAGAAGAAAATTCCAAACAATATTACTTCAGCGTCACCTTTGCTAGTTTCATTAAAAGCAATCCTAACAGGTTTTAGAGACAGCTTTTCACTAATAATTCCACGGCGTCGCACACGGGTCCCGAAGAAAGAGAGGAAAAAGCTAATGCATACAAGAATTTCTTTCGCTCAGTATTCACCACAGATCACGGTATTATTCCTCCCTTTCCCCGCAGGGGCGTCTGCGTTAGCAGGCGTTTGGTGAGTTGCGCCACCACGGACCGGAGCACACGGGGGTTGGACCCTCCCACGCGTAGCCGTGCGTGGCTTAGCCGTGTCTGGGGAAAGGGGGATCCTGGAGGTTGAGCTAATGCCGGGTGCATGGACCTTTCCGGCCCCCCGGTGGAGGCAACACACCTCTTTGGCCTCTGCTTCACATAGACGGCACCCCCGGACTGACCCACCCGGGGGAAATCGGCGGTCGCCTTTTCCTGTCCCCCTCGTCCAATCTTTTTCTTCTCTATTTTTCTGTCCTCACTGTCCTGTCACCTCTTCTCTTGTGTTACTTCCACACTTTTCATAGGCGGCTTGGGTTAACCTTGTGTAGGTGCCCTCACTTGGGTTTTTATATAAGGTTATAGCGGCAATGTACGGCTGGCGCCTGCAGCCTTACACGTTAAGTGCTGCAGCGTCCCCTTGTTGGACTCCGTGGTGGGTGGCTGCCATTGCTGCTGAACAACACTAAACTGTTATGGGAACGCCAGCTTTTCCTCGACTTCTTGATCGTCTCCCTCACAAGAGGGGACGCACCGATGAGATTTTGAACATGTTCACTCGACCTAAAGACATTTTCCCGCGATTTCAAGTAGTGCATTGCGAAAGAGCAGAAAAACTAGCAAGAACCATATCCCCATTTGTAGTTTCTGAACGCTTAACCAACACACTAGGTCCTGGCTACAAGGTCACCAAAATGCCAAGTGGAGACCTTCTGCTTGAGCTACGTGATAAAGACCAATACAATAGACTCGGCAAGCTTGTTACTTTTGGTGATGTCCCAGTTACTATTTCACCGCATCGGTCCATGAACACAGTACGGGGGGTAGTATCCGAAGCAGACCACATCGACCTATCTGAAACCGAATTGTTAGAAGGATGGAAGGAGCAGAACGTCACGAATGTGCAGCGCATTGTTATTAGGCGGGATAACAAAGACATTCGCACGAAACACCTGATACTCACCTTCGAATTGAGCATTTTGCCACAAAGCATTGAAACAGGTTACACAAAGATAGCCGTAAGACCTTACGTACCAAATCCTAGGCGATGCTACCAATGTCAAAGATTCGGACATGGCTCGCAGAGCTGCCGTGGTAGACTCACCTGTGCTAAGTGTGGAGTACAAGGTCCTGCCTCAGACAATTGCGAGGCCACACCTCAATGCGTTAATTGCGATGGTGAGCATCCAGCGTACTCCCGCTCTTGTCCAAGTTGGAAAAAAGAAAAAGAAATTCTAACACTGAAAGTCCGTGAAAACATATCATTCAGGGAAGTACGCAAAAGGTGCTCACCATTCCACATGACCACTTATGCTGATGCGGCGCGTCAAGGGGCAGCGTCGCAGCGGCTACTGCCACCTGCCCAGCCCGCGCGCAGCGAGCTGTCGCTTGTGGCTCCTGCCCCCAGGGTGGAAGGAGCTAAGTATGCTCCATCCAACCAGCAAACAGGCCCGGTTACCTCAGGGTTTACGGCACCGCAACAGACCTCGGTGGCAGCCTGCGCTACGCGTAGTGAACCCGCAGGCCCGCCAGCAGCTCCCACGGTGGGTGCAGTCAAGGCTGCCTCACCCTCACCGGCCCCTGCTAGCGCTGGCACCAGCCGGCGCAGCTCAGGCCCAAAGGCAGCCCCATCGACCTCCGGGCTGGTGGGCGCAAATGTCTCGTCCTTCGCGGCGAGACTTTCTCGCGAAACTTCTCGCTCGCAAGAGCGCGTGTCCGGCGCCTCACAAGAGGCAATGGACACTACACCCATCCCGACGGCGCACCAAGCGCCTAAGGAGCGGCGAGGCTCCCTCGACCGCTTCAGAAAGGACAAATCCCGAGTTATGGGGCCTGGAAAAGGGCTCTGTAATCTAAAGCAACATTTCCTTTTTTATTGCGATAGCAATTATATGGCCACTCCAAACCAGATTTCTGCCGCCGGCGTCGCCGTCGCCGTTGCCGTCGCCGTCGCCGTGAGGTTCCGTATGACGTCAATGGAGATGAAAGCGTCGCCGCGCGCCGCCGAACGCTGTATGTGCGAGTGAAAGGGCGCGAGGGACACGCGCTTTCACGGGGAGTGAACCCACGGCGGAGAACAAACGCGCGTTCTGCGCCGTGCTCCCTTAAGGGCTGCAGAAGTAGGCGTCTCTTTCCTCCTTAACAAGAGCAAACGCCCCTTCTTCCGACGCGCGAAAAGCCGTGGGGGGAGGGGGGGAGGGGGAGGGAGGGAAAGGGAGGCGACGCTTAGCTGCGGCACCAAGTGCCTATTTATAGCAGAGTCTCCCGCAACGGTCACCAACGCCGCACGCATTTTGTGCAAACGCAGGCAAAACGCCGACGGCGTCGACAAGTTCTGCGTGTGGCCGGTGCTGCTGCATGTCCAAGTTTATACAGCTGTTAAAGCTGCTATCATTACTCCGTATAGCTCTCTACAAATTTGCTATCGCAATTGATGCTTCGCCTTTCACGGTGAAACTGCGACAACTTTTTTAGTACACACAGCACCAATTTACTTTCATTATGGATACACAAATCATACAATGGAACGTCAGAGGCCTTCTTAAAAACCTCGGCGATGTCCAAGAACTTCTTTACCAACACAATCCAAAAGTGCTGTGTGTACAGGAAGCACACTTAAATCGAAACATACAAACTTTCTCCGACAGTATGTTACGTTTCGTAAAGATCGCGATGATGCTGTCGCATCATCAGGCGGTGTTGCCATTGTAATCCACAAAAGCATAGCATGTCAACGTTTGCAGCTACAAACGCCCCTTGAAGCAGTGGCAGTTCGAATTGTTCTTCAAAGCAAACTCATCACCATCTGCTCACTTTACATACCCCCACATTACCACTTACATAAACATGAATTTCAGTCCTTTATAGACGAATTGCCAGAACCCTATCTTCTTGGCGATTTCAATGCACACAGTAGTCTGTGCGGCGACTCTCGTATCGATGCGTGAGGTCGTCTTGTTGAACAATTTCTTTTCTCCTCTGGCGCGTGTCTCCTGAACAAGAAGGAACCTACATTTTACTGTCTCGCAAACAGAACCTTTTCCTCTATTGATCTTAGCATAGCTTCCCCGTCTCTATTATCTAAACTTAAATGGGAAGTTACCAAAAATCCTTACGGGAGCGATCACTTCCCAATGCTACTGTGAACAACCAAAACTGAGCCTTCACCACAAGCCCCTCGATGGAAGATTGATACAGCCGATTGGGAGAAATTTCGAACTCTTACTAGTAGTATCTCCTGGGCCAACATGTCTTCGTTAGGAATTGATGCTGCTGTGGAATATTTTACTTCCTTCATAATTGATGCCGCTTCTAAATGCATATCCGAAATAAGTGGTGCGGCATGCAAACGCCGTGTCCATTGGTGGAACGACGAATGTAGGAACGTTCGTAGGAAACGGAACAAAGCGTGGGGGTTGCGACGCGATTCTCCTACTGCGGAGAATCTTATCAATTTTAAGAAGATAAAGTCACAAGGCAGGAGAACGCGCCGATAGGCCAGGAGAGAGAGTTGGCAGAAGCTTTTATCAGGTATACACTCGTATACAGATGAGGCCAAAGTCTGGAACAGGGTTAACAAGGTGAGAGGACGACAAACATATTCACTTCCTTTGGTAAACACTCAGGGCAACAGCTTGGAAGACCAAGTGAACCACCTGGGTGCACATTTTCAACATGTGTCCAGTTCATCGCACTATTCTCCAGAATTCACAAAATACAAAGCAGCAATAGAAAAACAAAAACTAGACTGAAAGAGCAGCGGGAACGAGCCTTATAACTTACCTTTCTCTTTAGCAGAGCTTCATGCATCACTCGCCTGTTGCAACCAATGTGCCCCAGGCTCTGACCGCATAATTTATGAAATGTTGAAGAACCTGCCCTTTGAAACGAAGAAAACCCTTGTCTGTCTGTATAACTCTATATGGACTACCGCCGAGATCCCCTCTGCCTGGAAAGAGGCCATAGTGATCCCTATCCTGAAGCAGGGGAAGGATCCATCGTCTGTATCGAGTTATCGGCCGATAGCGCTAACAAGATATCTCTGCAAAGTCTTCGAAAAAATGATAAACTGTCGCCTATTACATTTCCTAGAATCAAACAAACTGCTTGACCCATACCAGTGCGGCTTTCGCGAGGGCCGTTCCACCACTGACCATTTGATACGTATTGAGGCGCAGATACGTGAAGCTTTTGTTCACAAACAGTTCTTTCTGTCTGTATTCTTAGACATGGAAAAGGCCTATGACACCACATGGCGGTTTGGCATACTGAGAGACCTCTCCCACTTTGGTATACGTGGTAATATTTTAAATGTGATTGAGAGTTATCTTCTGAATCGCACATACCGTGTTCGAGTTGGCAATGTTTTATCACGACCTTTTGTGCAGGAAACTGGTGTACCCCAAGGAGGCGTGCTCAGTTGCACACTCTTTATCGTTAAAAATAACACGCTTCGTGCTTCGTTACCACCAGCAATTTTTTATTCCATCTATGTGGACGATGTACAGATAGGCTTCAAGTCCTGTAACCTCGCAGTGTGCGAGAGACAGGTACAGCAGGGGCTGAACAAAGTGTCCAAGTGGGCAGACGAAAACGGGTTCAAAGTAAACACCCACAAAAGTTCTTGTGTTCTTTTCACTAGGAAGAAAGGTCTCGTTGCAGATCCCACTATCAAAATGTATGGACAACAAAAACCTATAAACAAAGAACACAAATTCTTAGGCATCATACTTGACTCGAAGCTTACTTTCATTAACCACATAAAACATCTCAAGGCGAAATGCCTAAAAACAATGAACTTACTGAAAATTTTATCTCACACATCGTGGGGCAGCGACAGGAAGTGTTTACTGAATCTTCACAAGAGCCTCATTCGGTCACGTTTGGACTATGGTGCCGAGTATACCATTCCGCCGCCCCGAGCGCGCTAAAAATGCTAGATCCTGTCCATCATCTAGGTATCCGCCTGGCCACTGGCGCATTCAGAACAAGCCCCGTCGAAAGTTTATACGTAGAACCAAATGAGTGGTCACTCCATCTCCAGAGAACATACATCAGCTTCATCTATTTTCTCAAAGTACACTCCGATCGTGAACATCCTTGTTCTACAACCCTTAATGATTTGAAGTGTGCAACGCTTTCTATAATCGACCTTCTATGAGGCGGCCTTTCTCACTGCGTCTAAGAGAACTTACCGAAGAGATGGATGTCCCACTTCTAGAACATCGCCTAATGCCTCCAGCTAAGCTGTCACCGCCCTGGGAGTGGCAGGTGATAGAATGTGATCTGTCCTTTATAGAGGTCACAAAGCACGCTCCCGAGCTCGAAATTGCAATGCATTTCCGCGAACATCAATCGTAGTACTCGTGTTCGGAATTCTACACCGACGCATCCAAGTCCCATGCTGGCGTGCCTTACGCGGCTGTTGGCCCCTCTTTTTCTAAATCTGACGTATTGAACACCCTAACAGGTATCTTCACAGCAGAAGCCTACGCAGTACTGTCTGCGGTGAAACATAAAGAAATTAAAACTAGAAAAAGCATTAATATTCACAGACTCGTTCAGTCTTGTAAAAGCGCTAACATCTTTACAAAAGCATAAGAATCCTGTTTTTATTGAGCTATACTCACTCTTGTGTAACATTTACCTATCTCATAGACATGTAATAATATACTGGGTTCCCGGCCATAGAGGAATCGAGGTTAATGTGCTTGCCGACGAAATCGCCAAATCAACAGCATCGCAACGTATTGGTCTTCCCGCTGCTGCCCCTGCTACAGATATGAAGCCTTTCCTACGCAACAAACTGCGAAGCCACTGGCAACGCTTGTGGGACGCCGAAGCAAATAATAAGTTCCACTTGATAAAGCCACAGGTAGGGTTCTGACCCTGTACAACTAAAACACGACGAACTGATGTCCTATTCTGTCGTCTCAGAATAGGACACACATATGGTACTCACAATTTTCTATTGAATGGAAATGATCCTCCAACCTGTGGTAGATGTGGCGAGAGGCTCACCGTCCTCCACGTCCTCCTGGAGTATCGGGAAGCCGAAAGAGAAAGAAAGAAACATTTCCCGCTAGCATATCGCTATTGTGTCCCTATCCATCCCGCTATGTTTCTCGGTAAAGAACCACTTTTTAGCACCAACGCAGTCCTTGCTTTCTTGAAAGATGTGCTACATGTTACTTTGGTTAGTAACGCATCCTCTCTCCAGAGGATGTTGCTGCGATAGTTTTTTATAGTACATGCCTCCAGGCCCTTGTGTTTCAAGGGCTCTGTTTAGGCACTTGTGCTTCTGGCCAATCCCGGCATCTTTAATATTTTGCACGTCGTATCATTCCTTCCCAATGCATTGTTCATGCCCATAGTACACATAATTAGTCATTGCCATAATCTTATTACGTATAGATTTTACGCACTTTACAGTGACTGTTTTTAGGCCCATTTACAGCCACGCCACATCTAATGTTCATGTAATTCACTGTTCATGTACCACTAACAAGTCATTACCATCGTCTTGGCGCTCTTTGGCCACATCTGGCCCTTGCGCCAATAAATCACAATAATCATCATTATAATCATCATTCTACCGTACCAGCCGGATGCATGTGAATGTGCGCCCATTTCTGACACAGACAGACATGCTGAAGAGTGCCGCGATCTCGCACAGGTCTCTACATCCAGTGACCAAGAGCGCCAGAAGAGCACACGCGGTGACACCACTTCTGCACCAACCTTCCTTCCTGGAGCACTTGTGTGGCTCTCGGTTCCTTCCGCTACACCTGATCTCTCATCCAAACTAGAACTCAAGCATGAAGGCCCCTACCGTATCGTCGAACGCGCATCTCCCGTTAACTACGTGATTGAACCAGTTGAGCCTTCTGCGAACATGCGCCGTCGTGGACACGACATTGTCAACGTCGAGCGCCTCAAGACCTACTATGACCCACTCATAGTGACCAGCTGTTAGCTCGCCCAACGGCTCCCTTTTCGCTCCCGGGGGTGATTGTAGCGAAGGATACGAACGCCATAGTGGGTTATGCTCTCCAGCCCTTTCTAGTGGGTCGATCCCTTCTGCGTTCTCCTCGAGAAATGCCGCTCGTGCTGAGCGCTCGGGCCCTGAACTAACGGTCGGTACAAAAGGCTGGTGCCTTCAAAATGCCTCTACATATATATATTGTAGCGAAGAAGACTGGCGCCCTGTGTGACTGGCGCGCCCTGTGGACGCACTATCATCATCGGCCCGCCGACGAAGACGGGCTCGCGCTCTCGGTGTCCGACGCTCAACTGAGACGGTCGCGTTTCTGAGTAGTCAATAAACCCCATTACATATTTGGTGGAGCTGTGCTGGGTTCTACTTCCCCAACCCTGGAACTATGCAATCGGACGCTGCCGGCCATCATGCCTGACGACGCCAGCCAAACAACACCTCCGGCACCGCCAACATTGATTTGTCCTGGCTTCGTGCGTCAACGCGATCCTCCCATTTTCAGCGGCTCCGACGAATACGACGTCGAAGATTGGCTCTCGATCTACGAGCGGGTGAGTGCCCCCAATAAATGGGACGATGCCACGAAGCTCAGCTACGCCAACTTCTATCTCACGGGTGTCGGTAGCGTGTGGTACCACAACCACGAATCCGACCTTCGCACCTGGTCAGATTTCAAGGCGCGCATTACGCAAGTGTTCGGTCGCCCTGCGGTGCGGAAGCTCCGTGCCGAAGAGCGCTTGCGCAGCCGTTCCCAGCAACCCGGTGAGAACTTCACCAAGTACATAGAAGATGTTGTAGACCTTTGTAAGCGCGTCGATCCATCGATGACTGAGTCTGACAAGATCCGTCACGTGATGAAGGGAATCAAAGATCAAAGACGACGCATTCCAAATGCTCCTCTCGAAAAGCCCGCGGACCGTGGTCGAGGCAGCCGTTCCCAGCAACCCGGTGAGAACTTCACCAAGTACATAGAAGATGTTGTAGACCTTTGTAAGCGCGTCGATACATCGATGACTGAGTCTGACAAGATCCGTCACGTGATGAAGGGAATCAAAGACGACGCATTCCAAATCCTCCTCTCGAAAAGCCCGCGGACCGTGGTCGAGGTCGCTGAACTTTGTCGGAGTTACGACGAACTCAGGCGGCAACGTCTGCTCACTCGACGTTCTTCTGTTCCCGATGCTTCTGTTGCAAGTTTAGCCGCTGTCACTAACAACGACTATCTGCTCGGCGAAATCAAGGAATTTATACGCTCCGAAGTCGCCCGCCAGCTATCCCTACTCACCGCCGTCCCCGGACCTACGCCGTCCTTGGCTCCTCCGTTGCGTCAAATGCTCCAAGAACAAGTGTCCGAAGCCATACAGTCTCCTCGTGCAGCGCCACCATTGTCTGTACCTCTCAGCTACGCCGAGGTTGCAGCACGGCCACCCCCATCGACTTTTTCAGCGCAACCGTTTGCTGCACCGCCACGTCCAATCCCTCCAGTGTACACCACCAGATCACCAGCTAGCACGGGACCCTGGCGTACACCCGACAATCGCCCCGTGTGCTTCTTCTGTGGTATCCCTGGTCACGTGGCACGGCTCTGTCGCCGTCGCTTATGGCTTCAAGGTCATGACCAACCTGTCTCCTCCTACGTTTCGCCAGCTTCGTCCTTCTCACCGCCACGTGATTCGCACTTGCCGTCTACGCGCAACGTCATTCCTTCTGCCCGTGATCGTCGCTCGCCATCCCCTCGTCGCCGCTCACTTTCCCCCATGCGGCGGCGTCCGGCCCCATCGGAGCAGGAAAACTAGCTACCGCAGTTCAAGAGGCGAGAACTGCGTTCCAGTCGAACCACACAAGGCCTCGCTCTCTTCCGACGAACGTAATCGAAGTATCTGTTGAAGGAGTCGTCACACTGGCATTAGTCGGCACAGGCGCCGCCGTTTCAGTAGTTACGGAAGAACTTTGCCGCAAGCTTCGAAAAGTAATGACGCCCTTATCTGCGCTGTCACTCCGGACTGCAAGTTCCCAGTGCATTACCCCTGTTGCCGCATGTACCGCCCGCATCGTCATTCAAGGATACACGTATACAGTCGAGTTCGTCGTCCTCTCATCCTGTTCATACGACGTCATCTTGGGGTGGGACTTCCTTTCCGATCATCAAGCCGTCATTGATTGTTCTCGCGCCGAAATTGAATTTTCTCCGCTTCCCGACACCCGCTCACATGACCTTGACGATCTCGGCGACAAACTGGTCGTTACAGAAGACACTACGATCCCTCCGCACTCTTCGGTGATTGCGCATGCCTGCTCTACTTTCGCTACTGACACTACTGCCCTGTTTGTCCCATCGGACATTTTTGTTCGCCGACAATGTTCCCTTCCCTTCGCTGTCCTAACTGTCAGTGGTGGCTGCACGAGACTGCTCGTTTCCAACGCTAAGGCCATGCCCCTCGTCTTACGTCGTGGCAAGTGCCTTGGACGTCTTCAGTCTGCCGACTCGGTTACCATCTTTGACGCGCCTCTTGACGACACCTGTTCAGACGTGAACTCGTTGACTTATAGCTTGCCTTGTTCCCAGCCTAGGCACGACGTCTTCCATAGTTCAGTGGATGCCCTCTTGAGCCCTACGCAGCGTTCGCAGCTTCTCAGCCTTCTACGGAAATACTAATCTACGTTCGACTGTCAACACGCCCCATTAGGCCGCACATCGACTATACGTCACCAGATCGACACCGGCACCCACGCACCACTGCGCCAGAGGCCTTATCGTGTATCACCCGCGGAGCGCCATGTTATTGAAAACCAAGTAAGCGAAATGCTTGAGCGTGGAGTGGTTCAACCTTCTAATAGTCCCTGGGCGTCGCCTGTAGTCCTGGTTAAGAAAAAAGATGGCTCAATTCGATTTTGCGTTGACTACCGCCGTCTTAATAAGACGGCGGTAGTCAACTCAATTCCGGCCCGTCAACTCGCAAAGACGTCTACCCTTTACCGCGCATCGACGATGCTCTGGATTGTTTGCAAGGCGCGGAGTATTTTTCTTCGCTCGATTTACGCTCAGGCTATTGGCAAGTGCCTATGGATCCTGCCGATCGCCCGAAGACAGCCTTCGTGACCCCAGATGGCCTATATGAATTTAACGTTATGCCGTTTGGGCTTTGCAATGCCCTGCTACATTCGAACGAATGATGGACAATCTGCTTCGTGGGCTCAAATGAAAGACATGCCTATGTTACCTTGATGATATCGTCGTCTTTTCTCCAGATTTTCCCACACATCTGTACCGTCTCGAACAAGTCCTGCAGTGCATCACCGAGGCAGGCCTCCAACTCAACTTGAAGAAATGTCGCTTTGGAGCCCAGCAACTTGCTATACTCTGACACGTCGTATCGAAAGATGGCATACTCCCTGATCCTTCGAAACTTCACGCCGTCGCCGAGTTCCCGAAACCCACGTCCCTGAAAGAACTTCGGAGCTTTATCGGGCTCTGCTCCTACTTTCGTCGTTTTATCCGGAATTTCGCTTCCATCATTGCGCCGTTGACTCAGCTGCTTCGCGGCGACACACGACTTTCTACTTGGACCACAGCTTGCGACGATGCGTTTGAAACCATGCGGCGCTTGCTCACTTCGCCTCCCGTACTGCGCCATTTCGACCCCATGGCCCCCACGGAAGTCCACACCGACGCCAGTGGCGTAGGACTTGGTGCCGTGCTTGCACAGCGAAAAAGCGGGCATGATGAATACGTAGTAGCCTACGCCTGCTGAACACTAACGAAAGCGGAATCTAAACTACTCCGTCACCGAAAAGGAGTGCCTGGCTATCACCTGGGCCCTTGGAAAATTCCGACCCTACCTGTACGGCCGCCCCTTCGACGTCGTTACAGATCACCATGCTCTATGTTGGTTATCGACTTTAAAGGATCCGTCAGGCCGCCTTGCGCGATGGTCTCTACGGTTACAAGACTTCGACATACGCGTCATTTACCGGTCTGGCCGTAAACACACCGACGCGGATGCCCTCTCTCGGTCGCCTACACCAAGTGACATGACTTGCATTACAGCCATCGAATCGGCGTTTTCGTCGCCTGTGCCCGTCAACATGGCTGTGGAGCAACGCAAAGATCCCTGGATTGCGGCACTTATGGATTTCATTTCTGACACTTCAACAACACGCCATTCACGCGCTATCCGCCGCCACGCTTCTCATTTCGAGTTGACGGATGGTGTTCTCTATCGTCGAAATTACGCTTCCGACGGTCGCAAATGGTTGATCGTCGTTCCCCGCCATCTGCGCACAGATGTATCCTCCGCCCTCCATTCAGACCCGCAATGCGCCCATGCCGGCCTCTTCAAGACTTATGCCAGGCTTCGTTCCCGCTTTTATTGGCGTGGCATGTATAATTTTGTGCGAAAGTACATTCGCTCGCGCACAGCGTGCCAACGACGCAAGCTTCCTGCTCCTCGTCCTTTTGGTCCTTTACAGCCCATTCCTTGTCCGTCCCGACCATTCGACCGCGTCGGCATCGATCTCTACGGCCCTCTTCTCTGCACATCAGCTGGCAATCGCTGGATTATTGTCGCTGTCGACCACCTCACCCGCTATGCAGAAACTGCGGCACTGCAAACAGCGACAGCCCGCGACATTGCGTCCTTCCTACTGCATCACTTCATACTGCGTCATGGGGCACCGCGGGAACTTCTTAGTGACAGAGGGCGTGCGTTTCTTTCCGAAGTTCTTAACGCCCTTCTGACCGCGTGCCATACCGTCCATCGCACCAGTACAGCTTATCATCCGCAAACGAACGGCATAACAGAACGGTTTAATCGTACTTTGGGCGACATGCTATCCATGTACATGGCATCGGATCATACCAACTGGGACCTCGTTCTGCCATATGTTACGTACGCCTATAATACCGCTTCACAGGCCACAACGGGATTTTCGCCATTCTTTCTCGTATATGGCCGTGAACCTACATGTACGCTTGACACCATTCTCCCCTACCGGCCTGACCCATCAGAGGGCACGCCTCTGTCTGAAGCCTCCAAGTATGCCGAGGAATGCCGTCAGCTGGCCCGTTCGTTCACGGCGGAAGACCAGAGTCTCCAAAAATTCCGTCGCGATGATGACCGACCTCCCTGCACGTACCAGCCGGACTCACTAGTCTGGATGTGGATACCTTCAAGCACCCCTGGTCTATGCTCTAAACTCCTCGCTCAATACCACGGTCCCTACCGCGTCGTTGAACAAACGACGCTGGTCAACTACGTCGTCGAGCCGCTAACGCCATCTACTGACTTGAGGCGTCGTGTACGCGAGACAGTCCACGTCCAGAGACTTAAACCCTATTACGACCCCCTTGTCCTCTCCTCTCCTTGAGTCGCCAGGATGGCTCCTTCTTCTCCAGGGGGCAGTTGTAGCGAAGAAGACTGGCGCCCTGTGTGACTGGCGCGCTATCATCATCGGCCCGCCGACGAAGACGGGCTCGCGCTCTCGGTGTCCGACGCTCAACGGAGACGGTCGCGTTTCTGAGTAGTCAATAAACCCCATTACAATATATATATATATATATATATATATATATATATATATATATTGTGGGAACGCTGAGGTGAATAGTGGATAGGAGCCGACGGTGGACAAAGCAGAGGACGGACGCGCTAGCCATTGTACGAGGAACGCACGAGCTGCGGCTGGGCGCCCTTGGGCGCGGCCGGCCGGGACTGGAGCTGTGGCCGTGCACCACGGCACCGAGGCGTTTTTACCACACTATATATATACAGCACAAAGATCCATGGAACGAAAAATGTTAGGCCTAACGTTAAGAGACAGGAAGAGAGTGGTGTGGATAACAGAGCAAACGGGGATAGCCGATATTCTAGCTGACATTAAAGGGCCCCTAAACCACCTCAGATATTTTTTGAACATTTCAAGTGAACACGCACATCGAGTTCAGAATGCCGTCACGATCAACGATGACAAACGCTGCAGCGCTACGCGCCGCGGGCGTGCCACAAAATAAAAAAAAAACAATGCCGTCCTCCTCTCCTGGCCTTTCCGGTATCCCCAGCGGTCTTCACGATGTCACCAGGGTGCATTTGGTGATGTCAACCGGGAACAATCGACGATGTCGATTGTTCAAGCAAGAACCTACGACTTCCGGTTAGTCTGCTAGCAAGTACGCGCGCTCCCTGCTCTTCCTCGCCGTGTTGCCCGCTTGTGCGCGCTTGCGAATCGAACAGCCCAGAACGCAAGTGCCAAATCGCTCGCGTTCCAACACAGTCGTGCTTAGCGGTTTGATTAGCTGTGCGAACTGAGTGCGGCAGGCTTGCGCGCAACACAGGGTCTATAGCGGCACGCTTCGCATGAGCACGGGCCGGCAGGAAGCCACAGCGGGTAGCCGAGAAGCGCTGAGTCGCGGCTGAGGCCCGTTCGCGTTACCGGCACGGTAACTCGCCGCATGCCGTTTGCCATTCGCGGGCCGCCCTTCGACAGCGGTTTTGCTCGCGAACGGCAAGATTTCGTTGCCGTACGTAGAGAGGACAGTGTAGCCAGGTTTGGCTATATATAGCCAAATTGGGCTAAGGGGAAAATGTTTTGGCGTCGATTTGGACGAGTTGGCCATGTGGCTATATTTGGGCTACTGAAAATCTGTGACTTCGCTGTGTTTGGGCTATAAGTGGCACCCTAATCCACGCTCCAGAGGTGGCTCTGATCGGGTAGAAGCAAATCTCGAAGGCTGTGTTACAGCTGGTTGAGCCGGCCGCGTGGCCGTGCGTGTCCGCGTGCGCGAATGACCCCCCCCCCCCCCCCCCCGCGCCTTTCCTTCCCTCTCTGTGCCGTTGTCCGAGCCGGAGGCTTGGATCTTTGATGCACTTAAACTTACACTCTGCTTGACCGTTCGGCACCCGATCCCCAGGCATCGGGATGAACCTGGGAGTAGTGGGTTTTTCACAGTATACTGTACTAACATGGCTATGTTCAGGAAAGGAGAGCAGTAACATAGGGTCGGAGCCGTCCGGCGATCGTGGCGCCGACATGAAAGAAGGGAAGCACGGGTGGATGACGCGCTCCAGTGTGATGATGGCCATGTATTCCGGATGAAGTATCGCGCCGGGCACAGCTTTCGACCTACTCCACGTTTCTGGCGCGAAGCTTTACTGCCATTTTCCTTTTCCCGCTAGAGGAATTTATCTTCGTGCTTAGATTCGAGATTCATTTCGATAGGTTGGATGTAAGATCGGACCCTCCTAAGAGAGAAGAATCCAAACATTGGGAAGTGGGCCAAGTACGCGAGAACGTATAAAAAAGAATGGGAGCAAGACCCCGAGCCAAAGGTGGGTTCTGGTGCTTTTACTTCTAAATGATTTGCCCGTAACGTCATGGATGCAGATACTCAGTCTGCTAATATCGAAACATGTTTGCCCCGATGACATCAGTGCACCACATCACACGAACTTCACCCACCGTGTTCGCTTAACTTCTGAGGTGTCGTGCTGCTGGCTCGAGGACGCGGGTTTGATTCCCGGCCACGGTGACCCCATTTCGATCAAGGCAAAATGCAGGAACACCCGTGTACTTAGATGCACGTTAAAGAACCTGAGGTGGCCAAAAATAATCCGGAGTCCCCCACTGCGTCATACCTCCCAATCATATCGTGGTTTTGGCACGTAAAACTCCACCAATTATTAGAGCTTTAGAATAGGGGCCTCAGACGTATTGGGGCCCCAAAGAAATAGCCTCGAAGCCACTGCGCATGCGCAAGGCGGAAACTGTGTTGCAGCTTTGCGTCGGACACACTATTTTATCGAGTTAGCGGGAGCCCCAAAAGCTTTCGTCAACAAACATGGCGGCGCCCATCCAAGCGACGGCTCTAATTTAGCACAAAACTGGGGCGCGATCTTGTAAGCGTTCCAAAATGGAACGGAGGCGTTCCGTTCCATCGAGCCACAGACGATTGGTCAATTTGAACCGTGACGAACGCCATGACGTCAATTGTGACGTGAACCGTGACGTCTTGCTGCTGTCAATCATTCCGTGTCGTCTGCTAACGGACGAACGCAACGGAACGGTTGCCGAGTCCGTCCGTTTCGATAGAACGGATTAGAACGGCTACCAGACGACTTGGATTGGATTAAAACGTAAGCGCTTGGGACAGTTAGCCTCTTTCGTATCCGGTTCAATCCAAATCGGGAATCCCAACAGTTGGAGAAAATGGCGTTTTCTTTCGCTGCCGTGTCTTTTCGTGTCGCCTGTGCGGCTGCTGCAGTCGCGCAGAGACGATGACCCGAGGTAGATGATGCATTTAAAGAGTTGACGGAGGAAGAGTTCCGGCAATATTTTCGTCTGTCCAAACGAACAGTGCGTCGCTTGTGCGACGAGCTTGACTCCATCATTGGATGCCAGCGAGCCAGTGGCCTTTCCACAGAAAGGAAGGTGTTGTGCGCGCTGCGATTTTTCGGCACTGGAAGCTTCCGGAGGAGCGTTGGTCGCGAGGAGCAAATAGGCATGGCGCAGCCGGCCGCGAGCAACACCATCCAGGAGGTGACGGAGGCCATCATTTCCGTGTCTGCCCGGAGAAAGTTGGTGGACTTTTCATTGACACCGGCTGCCAAGGATGAGGCAAAGGCGGCGTTTGCGCGACGCGGTGCCATTCCAGGCGTGCTAGCGTGCGTCGACGGCACGTTGATCGCCGTTATGAAGCCAGAGGGACTCAGCCCGGCCGACACGGCGAGCTTCATGTCGAGAAAGGGTTATTACGCCCTAAACCTCATGGTCGTAAGTACCTTGGAATGTTTTACTTCAAACTGTAGCTGCCAATTTTACTCGCCCTTAGTAGCAATTGTTCAGTTTAATGCCCAAGCTGGCATAACTAGTAATGTAACGATTAAAAGAGGACATGCGGGGTACGAGCTCGTTGAAGTCTGACATGTCAGCGGTAATGATGAGTGCCATGTGTTTCTGTGCATGAGCCGTTTGCCGTACCAAAATTGTGTTTTCGTTCTGGCGTGCATACACAATGGAGTTGTGCATTTTGGAGGTATTTAGGAACATGGGCAGCAGTCGTAGCAAAAATCGATACACTATAGGGAAGATACGATGGAAGCATTTTGAACAGGGAAGTACTTACAACCATTGCATGGGCTGGATTTGGCGTGTATGGGTGTTCTTGCGCAATTTCGTGCCCCAAGTTTTCATTTAGCGATCACTTAGTGCAAACCATAGGCGTGCGCACAAAGGGCCCCAAATGTGAAACCCTGTGCACGCCTATGAGTGAAACAGTGTAGCTGCTTATACCAGCGTAAATGTATGTATTGTTTTCTGCATATGAATGGCAAAAAGGGATTTTGAGCATATCTGCAGCGCTATTTTGTATTGCTCCTCATTGCAGGTGTGCAACTCGGAACTTTGCATCCTTGTTGTGGACCTCCGGCTCCCTGATTCGGGCCACGACTCTTGGATGTGGCAGCATAATCTACTGTGTACGCGCCTCGCCGCACAACTGCAGCCTGGCGAGTCTCTGCTTGGTAAGTATTCGTAATGTGTACCCCTAACTAGGGCAGAGCACTTTAGTTGGTAACAACTTTGTTGATAGTCACAGGAATATTGATGTCACAGGAATGGTGAGCTTTCATAACACATACATAATTTATTTATACAAATTGCAATGCCCCTAGGCTATCACAAGGCTGTGTTTGTACAGTGGAAAATACATTAAAGAACTTGTATACACATCAAGTACCCCTCCATACGGATGGTCAATGTTTCCAAATCAAAACATCCGACAGATTATGATAATTTAAACACAAACGAAGTAAAGTTATACAAAAATCCTTCAAAAAGAATGCCACAGCCGTGGACTCGGAAACAATTGTACCCTCTTCACTGTGCAAGAGGCTCCAACGTTTGCATAAACCTCGGAGACTCTTGCACAGGTTTGCATAATTTTCATAAAACACACCAGAATGATCGCAACCGCCACATCCTGTGCATTCGGGCGCTCGGTGTACATTAGTAGGAACGATGCAATATGCTTGCTAGCCACCTCTTGTGCTAGGTGTATGAAAACTTCCATGGAAGCATGAATACGCAGACGAGGCAAGCAAGTAAAGCGTAATGAATGCGGATTCAACCACAAAGAAAAAAATCTAGCACTGAGTGTTGTGACATTATACTCGTCACATCATGTCTAGATGGGTAGACGTAAATTAAGGTGAAAGCACAAAAAATACAAAGGTCAACTTTATTACATGCTATGACGACAAGTACAGAGGCCAACACATCTCTAGAACGCGCAAATCATGTTTGCAGGACTGCGCTGGCGAATCTGATGACGACATGTGGCACAAAATCTGCTGTATGTGAGCTTGCGTGACTAAATGTACAGTTCCCATTGATTTTTATCGACCTGGTGGTCGGCTTAAGCTTAGGTGGCTGCTTTGGCCCTCGCAAGTGTGTTCTAGACATGAGTGTTGACCTCTGTACATCATGAACCTTGTACATACAGCATGCTACACGTAGCAAAGCATGTGAGAACATTGCAACATGAGCATCACACAATTCGTATTCACCACGGCAAATAAAACTTGCAGTTACATTTAAGCGACCTTGCAAGAAAGTATGACTTTGACAGGTATGTCCATTCCCTTTTCAGTGTTATGAGTCACTGACCAGAAGCATTCATTTTTCGACAGCAATTGCAGTGTGATGCTAAAGAACAGGTGAATCATAATTGTAGAAAGGTGAGTGCACTTGCCAGCTGTGATGAAACATAAATTACATACAACATGAATAATTAGCTCTGCAATCTCGCAGCACCCAGAACGTGTTACACTTAAAACTTATTCTTGCTCACTTGGAACGAAAACTAGAGGAAACCAATCACCGGCGTGGTGCAATGATGATGGCCATTTTCATTTGTGAAACTGTGCAACTTGCAGAGTGACTAGTTTGGTGCTCTGAAAAAAGACCACATTGTAGTTGTACCTTAGCATCACTGTGCCGAAATGAACATATCACAGTGCAAACACTATGCGGTAACGCTTCATAATGAGTGCAGTAAGCTACAAAACGTAGTGAAGCAATGTAAATATCACAGTACAAAACCCATACACAGAAATCGACAACTACTTGTAATGATTCCAGTGTCTTCGAAATGTGTAAATAAAAAAAAGCACGCTGGCGTTGCAGCTGGATTAGTATAAATAGAAAGAGGAAAATACTACGATACAAAAATGGGTGCACGCATTACACCTTTCGTCCAAAAAATCCTCCTGCATTACTCATACAAGGCAACAATGAAACTTAAAAAGTAAAACTCAAAATGAAGCAACAATAAGTGCATAAAATGAAAGTGAAGATATAAAACTCAAAGAACAATAAATAAACAAGATAAATTGAACTCACAAAACAATAAATGACTAAAATGAAATTGAATAGGTGAAAATAAACAATAAATTAATTCCTCCTTTCTTGTTGCAGGTGGCCAGCTACGACTAGTGCCAGGGAGCGCACCTTCTCCAGTATGCCCTCCTGAGCCGCTGCCGTCCTCTCTGCCGCGATGGCGAGCCGGGTGGTGGATTGTTCGATCCTTCGCAGCACCTGAAATGAATAATTGTGGTGGAATTGTTCATATGAGTTGCTGATTACTCGCAACCAGCTCATCGCTGGAAGCTGTTGTTGTCAAGAATTGCAACGTGCTCAACAATTGCCGACCTCCCTCGCTGTAGCCACTGTAGTGTCTATCCTCCTAACACATCACATATCCTATGGCAATGCCATCCAAAACTACCCCCCTTACCCAAACCTTCATCCCTCCCATCTACCCCTTCCTCCGAGTGGCTGACCGCCGCAACCACCCTTCACGGCCAACGATTCCTTGGGGACTTCATCGGCCTAGCGCTGAAGCATGCCGCAAGCGACGCCCTGGACTCAGGGCACTGATGCATTTTTTATCGCAGAATAAAAAAAAAGTGATTTCTCTCTCTCTCTGTTGAAGAGCCACTGGCCTGATGGCATCCTTTGGCAGTGTCACGCGTCATGTACAAGCTATGGCCTCTTCGTTTGGGCAGACAAGGACCTGTTGGAACTACTTTTCAGTCATCTACTCAAATTCATCTCTTACCACCAAACAACCCTTTTCAGGGCCAACCAACCTTTTGCCCGGCTGTTGATCGTTGGCAAGATAGGATACCGAGTCTTTAATACAACGCATATTTCTTATTTACATCAAAAGTTGGCTTGTTTTCCAGATTCATGATTCACTTATGATAACACAGCATAAATAATATTTATGTCCTTCACGTAAAATGACACCGAAGGATCTACCAACCTAAAGCTCCCGACGCTATTTTCCTGTTCACCAACAGTGTCGCGTTCTGCTAAAGGTACCACTTAGAGATAATGGCAAACTCTAAGTCGGCACCGTTCAGGAACGCATGATATTACGCCGGCAGTGTGCTTACTTCTTGGTAGGGTAGGTCGGTGACGCCACGGAAGCGGACCGCGCCCGTCAGCTGGAGCACTCGGCCCCGGAAGCCGGGTGCGCGACCCCCTCCAGTGCTTCTGAAAATACACACCAATGTCGAAGGACAAATCGCCCGGACCATTCGACGGTCACTCACATTTGCTCTTGGGCTATAGCGGTAGCATCGCGGCGGGCCTCGTAGACCTGCTGCTTCCTCCACTGGTCGACCGTTTTCACAACGGGCCCTTCCGCGTTCAGCACGTCGGCTAGCTGCTGCCACAGCTGTCGTCGGTCGACAAGGCTGAAGCCCGGCCCCAGCTCGCTGGATCTTAAAGCCAGCTGGAGATGCGGCTCCATAAAAGCGAGCACCGTCTCCCGCTGGCCCTCGGAAACGCGCGGTCTCATAACGGGTGCAGAAGCCGACACGTTTTCCTACATGGCTCTCCGCACGTAACGGCTCGACCGAACCAACCGCTTCAAAACTCGCGCCGTTTGAATTTTAATAGTGGTTGAGACATGCATACAAGCATTGCTTGAAACGGGGTAGTGGATAGCGCCACCACTAAACGTTTCGCAAAATTGCGACACCACCTAGCGCCATTTCAAGACATTAACCGCAATAATTTGTTTAACTCGTTCCGCATTCCAAACTGAATCTTTGAAAAGCAACACCAACACATTTTGCTACTCATTCATAATAGCCAGATATTTCTCAACATGTTAGAAACGCTTCTTAGTATGTTATACGGTCCCCAAGCAGACGTCAAAAGCGTGACGCAGGCGTCCACTTCGCTCATTGGCTCTTTGCTTCCTCTCGTCCTCGCGAACATGGCGGACCGCCTATTTCGTGACGTAAAGAACGAACCGCCTCCGTTCCATTTTGGAACGCGTACAAGATCGCTCCCCTGGGCTCGATTCGTGGTAATGCGTGAAGTTCGTAAGCTAGAAGTGATTGCGGTTATCGCTTTCTCTCAACTAACAGGTTTAATGAAGATTGATTCATTATACGCCGCTGATTCCGAATTCAATTGTCGATTTCATGGCTCGTAATCCTATCACGGATTCAATTGGCTGGGTGAAGGTGCGCAAAGTTGGTTACTCAAAACTACGCGCAACAAGTTGCATGCTGCTAATATAAGATCTAAATTGTAATTAAAGGCGAAAACACGAAAGTCTAAATTACTTTACTTATCATAAAATTGTATATTTTATTTTATTATTTATAATAGTTTTTTTTGACGCCGTAGTGACGCTGCAAACGCAACACGCTATCCGCAAACGCAAAACGCTTATTCCAAAACTCTTCTTTCCTGCATGCCCCAACGCTAACACCGGCAAAGCTCTTGGGGGCCTCAAACTTTAGGGGCCCCTATTCTAAAACTTTATTAGCCATCAACATGGTTTGTTTTTTGACAGTAACCGGTTTTCACAGCATTACCACTGTTATCAATTTGTTGTTTATCATTGCTCTCTGTACGCCGTCGCAGCTTTTACCATTTCGAGCGAGTTAGTTCGGGACGTGCTCGTCTCCGAAAGCGACTACGCGCTTCTTACACTAATGTGCCGGTTTGCGCAGTAATCTTTTAAAGCTCCGTTTACACTGATTCAGACAGTGAGTGGCATCTGTTGCCTGTCCCTTTTCTTAACGCATGTTCTTGGCGTTCTAGAGACCTAAGGTGGCAGCCAGGTTGATGTAAATTGACGCTATATAAGTAGTGTGTGTCCCAGCTAATCCGGGCCAAGCTAATTGACAAACAAAAACAAGAAAATGAGAAAACAAAATACGATGATGAGACCAATAACGCGAGATATCATAGCGCGAAAGACCTGTTTTAGCTCATCAAAAAAGAAGCCGTGAGCACGTTGCCGTCGCAGATCGCTGGACAGCTGAACTTCCACGCCGTAGGCAGAGATAACGTGAGAGATCGATGACGCTTAACATTATTTCTGTTCACGACAGCTAAAAAAGCAGAGTTCGTAGTTAATATTACTGTAAATAACTAAAAATAATAACTCAGTACTATCTGTCATAAAATAAAAGCACTGATTTCGCCCTCTGCAGCGATTCACTGGAACTTAAAGAGATAGCGGGGCCAACCAAACAGTGTTCTGTGCAAGCATGATGTCGCTGTTGCTGATGTAAAGAGCCGACCGTCACGGCGGCACGGACATTTTCTTACGACGGGTTATGCAAAAAAGGATTGCCGTTGTCGAATGTGGAAATGTATACACAAATAAAATTGCAAATAACAATGGCTATATTTGGCTACGAAATATTTTGCACTTTTTTTCTGTTTGGCTACATTTGGGCTACAACTTCTCTAGCTTTTGGCTACGCTGCCTCGTCGGACCTGGCAACACTGAAGAGGATGAGACCGGGACTCATTTGTGCGGCAGCCTCACCGCCGCTGATCGTTCGACGGCGCGGATATCGTCGCTTGGCCTTTTGCGGTTCCCTACAAAGCTAAAGTGGACGGCGCATCGAAATGAATTACCGACGCTCACAAGCCGCAATAATTTCTTATCGATGTTGTCACTGTTCGCAATAATTGTGCACAAAGAAGAAAAATACGCTGATATTAGGAGCACCGTCCGCTGCGATGCGAGCACAGCCGATTAAGACTTAGAGATTGACTCCAACCAAATAAAGAAATAAGTCTTAATCAATTTACCCAACCAGACAGGTAATTCTGTCGAAATGTTTAGCTTCGAGCACAGCCGAGCATCCACATAAAGCACAACCGAGCATAAATTGTACATAAAATGTAAAATTTATGCATCGCTTCATCTTGCGGAAATAATGTTGCTTGGAACAGAAGCTGCAGCCGATGTTTTCTTCGCCGGCGGCAGAGGCGCGCAGCTTCGCGCGTCGTCGATTGGCCCGTCGATCGTGCAGCGGGCGGTGCGCCGGCCGAACCGCCGTATACTTTGGACACCTCTCGCGCGGCAGATTTTCTGCGGCGCTGGAGGTCGGTTCGCCGTCAGTATATTTGCCGCTAGCGCGGACGTGCCCTGACCGGAAGTGGACAGCGTTTTGAGAAACGCGTTGGCGACGAGGAATGTCAGGTGATATTTGGAGGAGCACTCGGCGAGGAAAGACCAGCCAACGAGGAGAGTAGGGAAGGAAAGAGCGAAACCAGTGAGGGCCGTGTTTCCATCATCAAACGCGTGTAAACCATTTCGAAAAATTCTCGCGGCTACGTGTCCGTTGTAGACTCGTGCACAAGTGCACGAGCCTACAACGAAATTTAGCACAACTAAATTTCGACCTCTGGGTGGTTTAGGGGCCCTTTAAGAGGAAAAAAGAGAGCTGGCCAGGCCATGTACGTAATGCGTACCTAGATGGGTAACCGGTGGACCATAAGAGTTACACAATGGATACCAAGAGAAGGGAAGCGCGGTCGCGGACGGCAGAAAACTAGGTGGGGTGATGACGTTAGGAAATTTGCAGGCGCAAGTTGGAATCAGCTAGCGGAAAACAGGGGTAATTGGAGATCGCTGGGAAAGGCCTTCGTCCTGCAATGGACATAAATATAGGCTGATGATACACACACACACACACACAGATATATATATATATACATACACAGATATATATATATATATATATATATATATATATATATCTATATAGTGTGTGTGTGTGTGTACTGTAAGTTTCACATCTTCCGCATTTGTGCAAATCATCAGCATGCACCACAACCCTTGATTTCTGTGTTGTTTTGGCGCGCAATCATTGAGCACGCAAAAGTTCCTCAGTAGGGGCGGAGTGGTGGAGGTTATATACATATATATATATATATATATATATACCCGCAAGGGCGTCTGCGTCAGCAGGCGTTTGGTGTGTTGCGGCACCACGGACCCGAGCACATGAGGGCTGGTCCCTCCCGCGTTTAACCGTACGTGGCTTCACCATGTCCGGGGAAAAGGGGATCCTGGGCGTTGAGCCGATGCCGAGTGTTTCGACCTTTACCGCCCCTCGGCGGAGGCAACACACCTCTTTGGCCTCTGCTTCACGTAGACGGCACCCCCGGACTGACCCACCCGGGGGAAATCGGTAGTTGCCTTCTCCTATTCTCCTCTCCAATCTTCGTCTTTTTCTATCACTTTCAATCTTTCCTGTCTTCTCCTCTCTTCTATTTACTTCCGATCTTCTGGGCAGCGAGGGTTAACCTTGTGTGCGATAACCAACCTAGGTTATACATATTGGGTTATAGTGGCTGTGTACAGCTGGCGATGGCAGGCTTTATCTATGTACAAGTCTTGTCACGCCCCCTTGTTGGGCTCCATGGTGGGCGGCTGGCATCGCTGCCTAAATAAACAAACACTTGATGGCTTCGTCATTCCCCCTACTCAATGATCGACCTCTTACAAAAAAAAAATAGCGCACCGAAGAAAACTTTCAATTTTTTGTCAAACGCAAAGAATGTTTCCCGCGTTTCCATGTCATTCATAGTCTCAACCCTGAAACGACCGCTAGGACAATTTCACCTTTCTGTGTTTCCAAATATCTCACTGACAAACTGGGCCCAGGCTACAAAGTTACCAAAATGGCCAGTGGCGACCTTCTCCTTGAGGTTCGCGACAAGGACCAACATGATAAGCTTTCAAATCTAGTGGCATTCGGCAATCTTCAAGTCACTGTGTCACAACACCGGTCAATGAACACAAGCAAAGGAGGGATCTCTGATGATGACCTACTGAACCTGAACGAAGAAGAGCTCCTAGAGGGCTGGAAAGAACAGAATGTGATTGAAGTACGAAGGATAAAGATTAAGCGCGATAACAAAGAAATACCTACTAAGCATTTGATCCTCATCTTTGCGACAAGCGAGCTGCCAGATTCCCTTGAAACAGGATACACAAAGACAACAGTGAGACCGTACATCCCGAATCCCCGCAGATGGTTTAAGTGCCAAAGATTCGGCCATGGCTCTCAAAGCTGCCGTGGCCGACTGACATGTGCAAAATGCGGCAACAATGAACACACTTCTGATAACTGTGGTAGTGCGCTCCACTGTCCAAACTGCGACGGTGATCATGCGGCATATGCACGATCATTCCCTACGTGGAAGAAAGAGAAAGATATTATTACTATGAAAGTGAAGGAAAACATCTCATTCCAAGAAGCACGGAAACGTGTTTCCTTCCTGCATACCGCAGGGTATGCAGTGCAGCGCGAAAGGGGGCAATGCTGCAGCAGACTCCGGCATCGGCCGGGCCCACAAAGAGTGTGGCCACGGCTGTGCCACCAGCCCCCCAGGCGACAGCAGCCAGCACTGCTGCGCCGTCTTTGAAGGAGGGCCCATCGACCTCTCGGTTGGTGGCCTCCAAGGCCCTGCTTTTCGAGGCAAGGCCCACCCCGAAAACACCCCGCGGAAGTTCAGCGGCTCCCTGGAGTCGATGGACACAACCCTCAAGCCAGGCGGCGCATACAGCGCCTCCGGAGCGATTCTCGCGACCGCTCCAAGAAAGACAAACTGCGGATTACGGGGCCTGGAAAGGCTCCATAAGCCAACTAGACACGTCTCTTCACACACAGCCCAAAAATTTAAACAATATGGATACTCTAATATTACACTGGAACGTGAGAGGCCTAATGCACAACCTCGATAACATTAAAGAACTTTCACACAAATACAATCCAAAGGTGCTTGTGTTCAGGAGACGCACCTAAAACCAACACAATGTAACTTCCTCAGGAAATACACCATTTTCCGGAAAGATCCAGATGACGCACTCGCAGTGAACTATAGTGAACAAAGATGTTTTTGTCAGCAGTTACCTCTGCGAATTCCTCTTGAGGCAGTCGCAGTCCGAGCGGTACTCTTTCAGAAGTTGGTCACTATAAGTTCCCTTTACATCCCTCCGAATTATCAACTTTCCAAATCAGAGTTTTTAAGCTTTATCGCTGAACTTCCCCAACCATATATCGTTGTTGGAGATCTAAATACCCATGGCAGCCTGTGGGGTGACTCTCGTTGCGACGCGAGAGGACGCTTAATTGAAAACTTTCTTTTTTCCACAGATGCGTGCCTGCTAAATAAAAAAGAGCCCACATTTTACAGCGTGGCACACAATACATACTCATCTATAGATTTAAGCATAGCATCAAGTACACTCATCCCGTATCTGCAATGGAACGTCATCAAAAACCTCTATGGGAGTGACCACTTCCCTATCGTCTTAACATTGACAAAAAGGGAGGAAAACTACCCTCATGCTCCCCAGTGGAAGATTGACTCTGCCGACTGGAAGCAATACAGAGAGTTCACCCGCCTAGCATGGGATGACATCCGTACACTTAACAATGACGACGCAGTGGCATAGTTGACAGCATTTATCGTGAATATAGCGTCTATGTGCATCCCAGAAACACAACGAAAGCATTCCAAACGACGTGTTCCCTGGTGGATCGATGACTGTAGGGAAGCACGAAGGAAACAAAGTAAGGCTTGGGGCCGCCTTTGTGACTCTCCAACTACAAAAAATCTTATAAACTTCAAGAAAACAAAGAGTGAGGGTAGAAGAACGCGCCGCCGTGCCAAAAGGAAAAGCTGGCAAAAATACATATCAGGCATAAACTCTTACACAGACGGAAAGAAAGCCTGGAACCAAGGTAACAAATTAAACCTCCGGCAAACTCATCCTCTGCCACTAGTAAACAGCCAAGAAAACACTCTTCAAGACCAGGCTGATTTTCTAGGTGCTCACTTCGAGCACATTTCTAGCTCGGCCCATTACACAGATACATTTCAACGGTACCAGCAGCAAGCAGAGCGATTGCCCCTGGATCGGAAAATAAAGAATGAACCTTACAACCGTCCATTTACCATGGCGGAATTTCAGGCGTCACTGAGTTGCTGTAATAAGACAGCACCAGGAAGAGACAGAATAGCTTATGACATGATCAAATACTTACACCCTGAAACTCACAAAACACTTCTGTCGCTTTTTAACTCCATATTCTGTGGCGGGTATATTCCGGCTGCCTGGAAAGAGGCAATAATTATCCCTATTCTCAAAGAGGGCAAGGACCCGACTTCGGCCAGCAGTTACAGGCCTATAGCCCTAACAAGTTGCCTGTGCAAACTCTTCGAGAAGATGACTAACCGCCACCTGATCCATTTTCTTGAAAGTAACAAAATACTAGATCCATTACAGTGCGGTTTCAGGGAAGGTAGATCCAAAACAGACCATCTTGTCCGCATCGAGACGAATATTCGGGATGCCTACGTGCATAAACAGTTTTTCCTGTCGGTGTTCTTAGACATGGAGAAAGCATATTACACCACATGGCTTTTTGGGATCCTTCGTGATCTGGCAGGAATGGGCGTCCGAGGCAACTTCCTGAACGTGATTCAATGTTATCTATCGAACCGCACATTCCGTGTTCGAGTTGGTAACGTCTGATCTCGTCCATTCACCCAGGAGACTGGTGTACCACAAGGAGGTGTGCTGAGTTGCACTCTATTTGTTGTAAAAATGAATTCTCTCCACAGTGTCATACCACGCACAATGTTTTATTCCGTGTACGTGGATGACGTGCAAATCGGTTTCAAATCTTGTAATCTTGCTATCTGTGAGCGCCAGGTGCAGCTTGGCCTCAACAAGATTTCCAAGTGGGCGGACGAGAATGGATTTAGACTAAACCCACAAAAAAGCCCACAAAAACCTACAAAAAAGCACGTGTGTCCTCTTCTCGAACAAAAGAGGTATGCAACCAGACCCCGTTATTGGCCTTAATGGTGAATTGCTACCTGTGAGTCATGAATATAAATTTTTAGGCCTCATCTTAGATTCTAAGTTAACTTTTGTCCCGCACCTCAAGTACCTGAAAACAAAGTGCCTGAAGGCTATGAATCTGCTGAAGATCTTGTCACGTACATCATGGGGAAGCGACAGGAGATGCCTCCTTAGCTTATACAAAAGCTTTGTACGGTCACGCCTTGACTACGGAGCCATAGTTTATAACTCTGCAACACCTAGTGCTTTAAAGATCTTAAACCCCGTTCACCATCTGGGTAATCGGCTTGCTACAGGCGCTTTCCGGACTAGCCCTGTAGAAAGCCTGTATGTTGAGTCGGATGAATGGTCCCTACATCTCCAAAGAAAGTACTTAAGTTTATCCTACTCCCTGAAGGTAAAGGCAGATGTAGAACACCCATACCATTCCACTATAAGCGACATATCGGCTGCCAGGCTGTATCAAAACCGGCCATCTGTGAGGACTCCTTTGTCCTTGCGTCTAGAAGCGTCGGCTGAAGAAACAGGCATACTAGTTCAAGAGAATGTGTTAACGGCTCCCAGTCCGCTTCCACCACCTTGAGAGTGACAGACTATTGAGTGCGATGTCTCTTTCACAGAGATCTCCAAGCACGCACCTGAGACTCATATACGTTCGCACTTCCTCGAGCTTCAAGCGAAGTACTCATGTGCAGAATTTTACACAGAAGCTTCCAAATCTCCTGCTGGTGTTGCTTACGCAGCTCTGGGACCGTCTTTTTCAACATCTGGTGCACTAAATCCGCATAGAAGTATTTTTACAGCGGAAGCATACGCAAACTTCTCGGCAGTTAAACACATAAAGCTAATGAATGTTACCAAAGCAATTGTGTTCACAGACTCATTGAGCGTCGTTAGAGCTCTAATGAGTCTACGAAGACAGAAGAATTCAGTTTTTAACGAACTCTACAGCTGGTTATGCTCAGCTTACATGGGCAACCAAGTGGTCATAGTGTGCTGGGTACCTGGCCATAGAGGCATAAAAGGCAATGTAGCTGCAGACGAAAGTGCCACGTCAGTAGTTTTTAAACATACAGATAAAAACATAGGTATCCCTCCCACAGATCTAATGCCTTTCTTGCGCCATCAGTTGCGGAGATGTTGGCAAAGGCAGTGGGACAACGAAGTGTGAAACAAGCTAAATATGCTCAAACCAAGAATAGGGAAATGGATGTCCGAAAAAATGGCAAGACACAAGGAAGTGCTTCTTTGCAGTTTAAGGATAGGACATACCAATGGCACACACTCTTACCTCCTGTCTGGAAGTGATCCTCCAAAATGTGATAGGTGTGGAGATATTCTTACAGTCCTCCATGTTCTTGTCCAGTGTCATGAAATAGTAGCCCAGCGTAAAAAGCACATTTATCCCGCATATCGTGAGCACATCCCTCTTCACCCAGCATGCTTTCTTAGCCATGAGCCGCTTTTTTATTTTAATAGAGTCTTAAAGATTTTAGCAGACGTAACCACTTTACAAATCATCTGGCCAGGGTATCTGCAGCGCAGCCTCGTCTTGCAGGCTGTAGCTGCAATGCAAAAAGTTTGTACAGCACGTGCCTCTCAGCCCTTGATTTCAAGGGACCTCTTGAGGCAAGAGTGCTATTGTATACGTTTTAGTACATCATTAATTCGTAACGGAATTTTCATAGTCATAACTCTAATCATTAGTCATTGTCAGTATTTTAATACCAATATATTTTACGCAATTTACAGCGACTTGATTTTAGGCCTTTTTACAGCCACGCTACATCACCCATTTATAACTCATATACCACTCTATTTATAGTACATTGAAAAACCATCACCACTTGTCATGGTGCTCTTTGGCCATATCTGGCCCTTGCGCCAATAAAAGCCACATAATATGTACGGGGTCGTGGTCCTAGGCAAGCCCGTGAAGAGGCTTTTTGACCCCGGCCCCCAGCATCCCAAATTATGGAATGTTGGAATGAATAAAGTTTCAAAGTTTCATATATACATATATATATATATATATAAACGTGCAAGACTGCCGCGCGACTGGCCGCTCGAGGCACTTTGCTTGTATTTGCGGGCATCTTTCACAATCGGAAAAACACTTTTATGTAGCGCGTATTCAGCAACAGAAGGATGTATGGGAAGTGTTTCATGCTCCTCTACTATCTTCTCGTTGATACTTTTCATCTAACTATAATAATCGAGAAGTTGATTATTTAATTAGGACTAATTGTCTAATTATGCGAATGCTAAAAATAATCGAGTATCTCCAAGCGACGCCAAAACACACTACCTTGGTTCTGTGTAGCTCTGTCACATTCGTATATTTTTTAAGTTTGGCTCAAGTTATGTGGGGCACCGTATATATATATATATATATATATATATATATATACAGGGTGTTTCAGCGAACACTTTCAAAAAATCCTAAAGGTAGGTTTTTTGAGAAAAATACGAATAATCTTAAGGAGGAAGCTTTCAGGTTCGGCGGATGTCAGAAATTATGACAAACATGCGAATCACATAGGTAATTAACTAAAATTGCCTAACGAACTTTTTAATTAGCGACGTTTGGCGGTTATTGCCAATGGCGAGTTTGTAGCTACGGAGACGACGATGCCGTACAAGTCTTTAAAGCAAAGAAAAAGTCACTCTGTAAAGCCCTACAGCCCGCGAAAATCAAGTATTTTTTCCCTCGTGAAACCGAAACGCGGCGAACATGGTGCGCCGGAAATCTGGTGCAAACGCAACGTCCGCTGATGACGTGTTGCGGGGACAGCGGCGCCCAATTCGAAATGTCTGTGATGATTCCCCAGGCTAGGGAGCCTCGACGCTCAGCTTAGACCACGGCTGGCGTTATCTTTTCTTTCTTTGGTAAGCGCAAGAAAGATTCTAACCATCGCCCACTACACGGTCACCCGCTTTGGGAGCCCTGGTAGGCGTTGCCGGCAGGTTTGCGATTTCTTTCTTTCTTTTTTTTTTTTTGTCTCGACCACTGACGCCACTGCAAGTCGAGGCTCCGTCGATTCTGGGCTCGTCGAGTTCCGTGACACTCTCTCCACCTTCAACGAGGTTACCAAACACTACTACCTTGGTAGAAGACTATACCCTCCCCCACACGGGACACTAACCAGACCTCAAGCTGTCACACTACGCATGCTTCAGACGGGATCATATCCCAACCTGAATTTATTCCACTACATCAATCCAGACTGCTTTAGTCCAGACTGCCCTAGCTGCGGACAATGTAGTACTTTGGAACACATGCTCTGGGGATGCCCCTCGTTACAGAGGGGCCCGCATCGATGCACTGCAGAGGAGTGGAGCTCTGCTCTTCGGAGCTCCGACCATTCACGCCAATTTTGGGCTGTCCAGAGAGCCCACGATGCGGCGCTGGAGCTTGGTCTCCCCGTCCCGACGTGGGTGCGGCCCGCGGCTTCGTCGCCTCCCTGAGAGGGGGCAACAGAGCTTCTCAGGACCTCCATTAAAGTTCTTTGTCTGTCTGTCTGTCTGTCTCGACCACTTCTGACGTCGCTACCTGACGAGCTAGATGTGAGGCGTCACCTTCCGTTCATTCACTCGTTGGGTTCATATGCTGTTTTTTTATATAATCGCTGCTTGTTAGGAAGCGTATGAGGCAAAGGAAAGGTTCGTTTGCGGAGCAAGGAGGATGTTTGCAGCAGTGGCTGCATGCTGTTAGTTCTTGTGGCTTGTAGCGCCAGTTTTACAAACGCGTTGACGTTTCCCTTTAATGTGCGTGTTTTCGGGGTTCGCGTGTGACATAGCCATTGCATTACCACTGGACTACCATTGCATTACCAGTACGTTTCAGGATCAAGGTTTCAACGCCGCAGCGTTAATATTGTGCAAATGGCCGCGCCAGCGCAACTCCAGTACTCCGTTGCCGAGAAAGTGGACATTGTGCTGGCTTATGTGAGCGCGCAAAAGGACGCGGAGCTGGCATCGATGCTGTATGCTGCCCAACATCCTGGCTGTCGTGTGCCAGCTCGCCCCACATTCGTATCGATATTTAATCGGTTTAGGACCACTGGATCAGTCCATGCACAGAAAAGGAAGCGACCAGCCAGTGCAACCGATGATTTTGACAGCGATGTACTGGCATACGTCGCTGTCAGGCCGGAAGCAAGCGTCAGGGAAATTGCCAGTGCATATGGAGCAAGCCCAGCTTCAGTTTGGAGGTCACTTTCAAGACACAGCTACCACCCATATCATGTGTGTCTTCACCAAGAGCTGAGACCAAGCGACTTTCAAAAACGCCTCGATTTTTGCAACTGGTGCCTTATTCAATGCGACGAAGATCCTGAATTTCTAAACAGAGTGATTTGGACTGACGAGGCCCAATTTTGTAGGGATTCGAATGTCAATTTGCACAACGCACATTATTGGTGCGATCAGAATCCCCACTGGCTTCGTGAGCATAAGCACCAGGTAAGGTGGTCAGTGAACGTATGGTGTGGCATTTATAACGGCCGTATTGTTGATCCTTACTTCATCGACGGAAACCTTACTGGAAAGAAGTACGTAGAGTGCGTTTTGAAGGGCGTCGTCTCCGAGTTTGCCTCAGAGTTACCACTGGCTGCGCTGAAAAAAATGTGGTTCCAGCATGACGGAGCCCCACCGCATTTTTCTTCACAGGCTCGTAAATTCATTGACGAGTCCTTTCCGAACCAGTGGATTGGGCGTGGTGGAAGCACACCCTGGCCGCCTAGGTCACCCGATTTGTCACCCTTGGACTTTTTTCTCTGGGGATATGTTAAAAATGAGGTTTTCAAGACGGAACCAGCCAACATCGAGGATATGAAGCAACGTGTGAGAATCTCCCTCGACAACATTTCCAGACAGATGCTTTTATCTACTATGAACTCCATGAAAGAGCGCCTTCATCTGTGCATCGCAATGGACGGAAAACAATTTGAGCACATCATTTAAATATTTTGTGTTGTCCAAAATGATATTACTCTCGTGGAGAGTCCGAATAGGCCTACAACCAAATGAAAGATAGTAATAAACTATGTTTGTCCATTAATGTTTGTTACATTACTCAAAACTGCTAAACATAGTATGAAGTCAAGATTTCCTAATCCTCGGCCAGCACTTACAACAATTGTGAAGCCCATACCATGTAAAATTAACTCCCGTCACGATATCGGCACCGCTAAAGAAACTCTGCACTGTCACAAAAGCATGGTTTTATTCTTTCAACGAAGCTAGCGTAATGTGCATGGAAATTAAAGGACTGCTTCCGGAGGCAACTGCACTGGCAGAGCGTCAGGCCAGCGCCCAACAGCATCTTAAGATCGACAACTGCGTCGTGGGCGATGGCTAGAATCTTGCTTGCGCCTACCAACGAAAGAAAAGATAACGCCAGCCGTGGTCTAAGCTGAGCGTTGAGGCTCCCTAGCCTGGGGAATCATCACAGACATTTCGAATTGGGCGCCGCAGTCCCCGCAACACGTCATCAGCGGACGTTGCGTTTGCACCAGATTTCCGGCGCACCATGTTCGCCGCGTTTCGGTTTCACGAGGGAAAAAATACTTGATTTTCGCGGGCTGTAGGGCTTTACAGAGTGACTTTTTCTTTGCTTTAAAAACTTGTACGGCATCGTCGTCTCCGTAGCTACAAACTCGCCATTGGCAATAACCGCCAAACGTCGCTAATTAAAAAGTTCGTTAGGCAATTTTAGTTAATTACCTATGTGATTCGCATGTTTGTCATAATTTGCTGACGTCCGCCGAACCTGAAAGCTTCCTCCTTAAGATAATTCGTATTTTTCTCAAAAAACCTACCTTTAGGATTTTTTGAAAGTGTTCGCTGAAACACCCTGTATATATATATATATACATTGACAAAATGCTGGCATATATGAACTAAGTTTTCGTTTACCACAACGCCACCATTGTGGCATTATTTCTTCAATATTGGGCCCACTGATCTCCATTGATATATATTGTGGGAAAACGCCTCGGTCCGGCAGTCCACGGCCACAGCTCCAGTCCCGGCCGGCCGCGCCCAAGGGCGCCCAGCCGCAGCTCGCGCGTCCGTCCTCTTCTTTGTCCACGGTTGGCTCCTATCCACTATTCACGTCAACGTCCCCACCCTATATATATATATATATATATATATATATATATATATATATATATAAAGTTACCTATCAAGAAAGGGGTCAGGCAAGGAGACACAATCTATCCAATGATATTCACTGCATGCTTAGAAGTATTCAAGCTCTTAGACTGGGAAAGCTTAGGAGTAAGAATCAATGGCGAATACCTCAGCAACTTTCGATTTGCAGATGACATTGTCCTATTCAGCAGCAATGTAGACGAATTACAACAAATGCTTGAGGACCTTAACCGAGAAAGCGTAAGAGTGGGGCTGAAGAATAATCTGCAGAAGACGATGATAATCTTCAACAGCCTGCCAAGAGAACGAGAATTCATGATCGCCAGTCAGCCTGTAGAGTCTGTAAAGGAGTACGTTTATCTAGGTCAATTACTCACAGGGGACCCTGATCACGAGAAAGAAATTTACAGAAGAATAAAATTGGGTTGAGTGCATACGGCAGGCACTGTCAAATCCTGACTGGGAGCTTACAACTGTCGTTTAAAAAAAGTGTACAATCATTGCATTCTACCGGGACTAACACATGGAGCAGAAACTTGGAGGTTAACAAAGAAGTTCGAGAACAAGTTAAGGACCGCACAAAAAGCGGTGAAACGACATATGATAGGTGTAACGTTAGGAGACAGGAAGAGAGCGGTGTGGATCAGAGAACAAACGGGGATAGCAGATATTCTAGTTGGCATTAGGGGAAAGAAATGGAGCTGGGCAGGCCATGTGTAATATGTAGTGTAGATAACCGATGGATGATTAGAGTTACAGAATGGGTGCCAAGAGAAGGGAAGCGCACTCGAGGACGGCAGAAAAGTAGGTGGGGTGATGAAATTAGAGAATTTGCAGGTGTAAATTGGAATCATCTAGCACAGGTAGGTGTAATTGGAGGTCGCAGGAAAAGGCCTGTCTTGTTCCTGGAGGGCAAGACGACCCTGACGTTTGGCCTCAACATCGCGCTCCCACAACTCGGGGTCCACGGCTCCTCGCTGACGTTTCGCCTGGCTTCGGAAGCCCTTACGCTAGAATAGGCACGTCGGCGACGAGTCCTTTCACTAGCGCGTTCGCTGCGCCGTTGCTCAAACGTAGCCTGCTCCTAGGCGGAACGCACCACGTGCGGCCTCCCCATCCACGAGAAGCAATGCGGGTATGCGCCACACATGAGTTTTTGCGGGACAACTACGCCACCAAAACTTGCGAGCCAAGCTTCGCTTGAAAAGGTGCGGTGTAATTTTAGTGCATTTATCTCGTATATTTACCGGTAAGCCTCCATTGATCTTTCTCGCAGTCAGAGCAACTGTGTATATCATACAGCAAGCTTTCGTTGAAAAGTGTCACAGAATTAAAGTAATAAACGGACGTTATTGGGCCTGTTTCTTAACGCGATGCTTTCTTTACTTAATGTTCGGGGTTGGCGTGACAGCTGGGTCAATCATTACCTCGGCGGATACCTGTGTGGACATTGTCGCGTATAAAAAGAAACTTGCGGCGTTTACTGAGAGCAGCTGGCTCCTGAAAAAAAGAAAAAGAACACGTCGGTGAAACCTACCTGTCGAGCGGATTGGGGGGTGTGTAGCACGCGCACTTCTTGTCCTCACCTTCCTCTTCTCTGGCATCGGCACAACAAGATTTGTAAGAAAGCGAAAATACGTGCTCAAGGCAGGTGCTGACACACAGCCAACAGTGACAGCTTTTGACCCTATTCACTGCGATCCCGTGAGCGCTGCCATGTTTGATCACGTGGTGACGCGCCCATTGCTTGCCTCAGCTGCCTACGTGTTTAGAATGGATGTACATGACGCCCGGTGCGGCTAAGGAAACCTCTGTTTCCGAAGATATCGTAGACGGTGACTGGGTGGACGACACGAAGCTGTGCCCACAGCTTCAGAGAACATGCAAAAGCGCTTTCGGAGGTGATTAAGCTACATCCAAACGGCGCGAGCAGCGTACATGGTGCTTGCTCTAAAAGCGGGGCTGAATATGTATTCCAATCTATTCCAACCTTCCACTCATGAATTGAATCAGGATTAGCGTGTGTTGCTGTTCCTTTATTTGGCAAATATTTTGAATGAGTAGCTTGTCCGGCTTCTGACTCAGTGAAGTTCCTCGGTGCGGTCACTATCTGATTATTTTCTGCCTAATCGCTCGCGGACGTGCTCATGCAGTTTTATACCCGTCTCACACGGCCATACTTGGAAGACCTTCCAGTCGACGGCCTTCGGAATGCCGCAACTCTATCGACTCAAAGATGTTGTGGCGGTGCTACACGGCACTCTTGAAAGGCCGTTGAGTGGTTCAGGCGTTTCTCGCAAAAATTGTGTGGCGCTGCGAATCTATAGTGTCGTCCAGGTGCGAGTCCAGGTTAGCGCGCTTCCTGGAAAACTGATTAGAGAGGTGCGGAACGCCAAAGACGCATGTGGGACACAATGGAGGAGAGACACCTAGTAGTGATAATGGGCGGAGTTGTTGACTTACTGCACGGACGAGGGGTAGGGATCACAAAGCAAATAGCCAAAGGGGTCACCGACCTGCGGAACGTTTCAAAGGAAGTACAAATCGCGGTGTGCACGGTGCCAGAGGTTAAATGGCAGGGGTATGAAATTGAAAGCCCAGTTCTTGCAGTAAACAGGGAAATTTGGACTCTAGCTAAAGTAATGAATTTTACGGTCATTGACATCAACCGAGAAGTGCACCGAGTAGGCCGCGAAGGCGGTTTTGTGCGTGACGGGATACATTTTAGTGAAAGTGTAGCAACGCCGGTCGGATGTCAATTCACGGCGCAAGCTGTAGCTTTTTTAGTTGGGCTCCAGGCAATCAGGAAGCAGGATGAAGTATTGAACGTACCGAAACACCAGTAAAGGGCAGAATTAGACGACCAAGAGTCAGGAAAAGACGTAAAAAGGATAAGAGTAGAGAAACTAAAATTTGCTACATTAGCATACAGGGTGGTCGCAAGCAGGAAAAATTACTGGAAATTCAAACGCAGCTGAATGATGAAGCGATTAGCATGTACGCCTTGACCGAAACGCATCTACGAGATTTGGAGCAGCCGCCTGTTATTGACAATTTTGTATGGGAAGGGTGCAACAGAATAACTGGGTCAAGGAAAGGCAGAGGCGTAGGCGTACTAATTAGGCGAGGTCTCCAGCGGCGAAGGGTAAACGAGACATGTAAAGAGCATTTATGGATTAGCGGCACATGGCAAGGCAAGAAGACGTGGCTGGGAGTAGCTTACCTATGGACAGGTAGTGATAGCAGAGAAAAAAATAAGGAATTGGTTTATTGCATTAGAAGCGATCTTAATGAGTTCAGCAAGTCGGGCCAGGTGATATTGGGGAGATATTACCGCACACATGGATGATTTAGACAGATATACTGATTACAACGGCTCTCTAGTGCTGGATCTGTGGGATGAACACAACCTTAGAGCAGTTAACAGGGAGAATATCATCATGGGCAGGTAACGTGGCAATGCGGAAACAGGCAGTCATGTATCGACTACGCCTTAGTCTCAGAAATGGTCTACGAACAACTGGACCAAATGATAATAGACGAAAATGGAAAAAATAGCCTGGGAAGCGATCATAGACGTTTAGCATTGAAGTTTGGGAGAGATACCAACAAAGAACATGAACCAATAGCCTCAGAATTTTTACAAATGAATGAAGAGCAAATAACAGAGATCGTAAAAAACATAGCGAAGAAAATTGAGGCTTTTCCTACAGCAGTCTGGGAATATAAGGAAATGGTGGATGTTATGCAGCATGAAATAAGGTAGAGACGGCACAACAATTGTTGAATTGGAAAGAGAAAACCACGTAAGTGGTGGAACAAGGAAACAAAGCAAGCTATAGGAGAGCGTAAAGAGGCATCTAGGGTTCATTAAGAAGCCAAAAAGTTGGGATTACAAGAAGGGGTGCTCCTTAGATGGAATACATACCGAGAAAAGAAAAAGGTGGCGAGTGAGCTCGTGCAAGACAAAATTAAATGCGCAAGTGAACGTTGGGTGCATAACATTCACAAAAGAGACAAAGGTGCCCCAAAAAATTCTGGAACCATATAAAAGCACTCGGAGCTCCAACTAAAAGCTTGCAAACGGCTATAAGGGATGGACATGGTAACATCTACGAAGGAGACGATGTGCTGTGGTACATCACAGACGTTATTAGGGATAACTTCGGTACGAGAAAAAGCGTAGTTGAGACAACAGATCCAGCAACAACAGAGAGGCCTGGGAGGTCAAAATTTAGCATAGAAAGCGTTTATTGGAAAAAGGCCGTGGAAAATGCCCCTAATAACGTGGTAGCAGGACCCGATGAAATCCAGATACAGCTAATCAAAAACCTCGGTCCGAAAAGCAAGGCACTGCTGACTAATGCCATAGAGCAAATGATTTGAACAAAGAAAATTCCCGTTGGATGGCGATAAACAAGATGAACCTCACCTACAAAGGCAAAGGAGATAAGGATAAGACGAACTCGTACAGGCCAGTTAAAGTAACCTCGGTGATATACAGGGTCTCCCAGCTGTCACGCAGCACGATTTCAAAAAAGAGGAACGGCGTTACGCGAAGCCAACCTAGTGCCTATTGTTTCCAGTACAGTGGAGTAGCCGCCAGTAATTTCTTCGTTACTGGATTTATTTAAATAATTGTATTTCATTATATAACTCGAGAGGTACTGTCCTAATTATCAAAGTGTCAATGAGAAAGTTGTAGAGCAAGATTAAAAACTCCCGATACAGTTTTATACGTTAAGGGTATAGAAAGACGACTGGAAAACAGCGAATTAGGGTTTGATTTATCCTACACGCGTAATGGACAAATGGTGCAACAGAAGGTCCCTCGACTGATGTACGCAGATGACACTGTGCTACTAGCGGACAATACAAAAGATTTACAGATACTTGCGAATACCCGCCGTGGTTGCTCAGTGGCTATGGTGTTGGGCTGCTGAGCACGAGGAGGCGGGATCGAATCCCGGCCACGGCGGCCGCATTTAGATGGGGGCGAAATGCCCAAACACCCGTGTACTTAGATTTAGGTGCACGTTAAAGAACCCCAGGTGGTTCAAACTTCCGGAGTCCCCCACTACGGCGTGCATCATAATCAGATCGTGGTTCTGGCACGTAAAACCCCATAATTTAATTTAACTTGCGAATATATGTGGCAACGCAGTGACAAATATAGGCCTTATGTTTAGCACAGAGAAATCGGGAATTATTATCTTTAATGAAGAGACAAGTAACTTCGTGGTGTTAATTCAACAGCAAATAATACCCATAGTGAAGCAATATAAGTACTTCGGCGTACACATAAACGAAGGAAAGAATTATTCAAGCAACCTCCAAGATAATCTGAAAATAAAGGGGAAGCGGAATGTAGCAATAATGAAATACAGAGCACTGTGGGGCCACAATAAGTATGAGGTGGTGCGTGGAATCTGGAAAGGAGTAATGGTGCCAGCGCTACGTTCGCAAATGCCATTCTATTGTCAGGGTTGGAAGTTTACCAAAGATCAGTAGGCCGGTTGGCTTTGGGAGCCCACGGCAATACCACAAATGAGGCAGTGCAGGATGACATGGGTTGGGCCTCTTTTGAGGTCAGAGAAGCACAGAGCAAAATTAGTTTTGAAGGCTCAGGAACATGGATGGAAATATATGGGCGGCTAAAGTGCACAAGTATCTGTACATGACAAGCCTGGACACAGAATGGAGGAAGAGCTCAAGGAAGTTGGCAACCAAGTACAGGATAATCGAAACTGTAAATAGACAACCAGGAGTCATCAGAAAGAAAGTGAGAGAAATAGAGACGACCGTGAACTGGATGCAAAGAATGGAAACAAAAAGGACCATGGAGATTCACAAGAATGAGAAGAAAGAAATTAGAAGGAAAAATCTGTACGATAACACAAGGGCCAGTGCACCTTGCTATTTGTGGCTCGAGCCGGTTGCCTAAGGACCAAAACATACCGGAGCAAATATTCGGAACTAGATGAGACATGTGTATGCTGCAGTAAATATGCAGAGACCACTCAGCACATCCTAATGGAATGCGACGGGATCCATCCAGCGAGAACCGTAGGTAACGTGCAACTCCCAGAAGTACTGGGTTTAAAGTGGAAGGAAACATCAACAGATCAGCCGTAGAGATAAGCAAGAGACGATTAGAGAGTACTGGTGGAAAAAAAAAGCAGGGAAAATATGGATACGACCTGATCTCTTAAAGTCATACGTAGCGGTACAAGCTAAATTTTTGAAAAAAAAAGAATAATGAGAGGTATACAATAATGCTAGATAAATCACACGTATAGTATACCTCATTACTTGATAATGCCTGATCACCTGTTATTTTTTTTACTACTGATGAAAATAAATTCAACTTCAACTTCAAGCAGGCTGGGTGATTATATGTCGCCGCCCCTTTTCAAAGGCGATGCCAATAAGTCATCATCATCATCGTCGTCGTCGTCGTTTTCATGTCACCAAAAGGTAAATAATAATAAATCCACTCACGAGCACAGAAATTTATTTTACTAAATTGTTTACACATTGTTATAAATATATGTTTAGTTATACAGTAGCGAAACTGTAGCATAATGAACACAAGCACGTCGCTGTTGTCGAGAGTATGTGCAGTTCGCACATTTCAAGTGGCAAAAATACTTCATTAAATAATTATTAACACTCGTATGTACTATTTTTGAGAGCATTTGGTTTGATTTTTTCTTTCTATTGGTGAGTACGAGCACACTGTGAACGAGAGGGCCCTTTGGCGCTGTTTCCGCTTCCGTTGCTCAAAGGCCGTCGGGGTTTCGATGACCGCCTCTGATGTTTCGATAGAGTTGTAGGGCGCTCCGTTGAGTCGATAAACTATTGACTCCGCGGCCTTCGAAAGCGCCCGTGTAGCAGCTCGAACTTGACCTTTGAGTCAACGTATTATCGGTTGCAAACCCTTCCAAACGCCCGTGTGACACTGGTAGATTTGTTCTTGGTGCGCACAAGGCTTGAAACGTAGCTGTTCTGTACATTGTAATCATCATGATCATCAGCCTATATTTTATGTGCACTGCAGGACGAAGGCCTCTCACTGCGATCTCCAATTACCCCTGTCTTGCGCTAGCGTATTACAACTTGCGCCTGCAAACTTCCTAACTTCATCATCCCATCTGGTTTTCTGCCGACCTCGACTGCGCTTCCCTTCTCTTGGTATCCATTCTGTAACCCTAATGGTCCACCGGTTATCCATCCTACGCATTACATGGCCTGCCCAGCTCCATTTCTTCCACTTAATGTCAACTAGAATATCGGCTATCCCCGTTTGTTTTCTGATCCACACCGCTCTCTTCCTGTCTCTTAACGTTAGTCCTAAGATTTTTCGTTCCATCGCTCTTTGTGCTGTCCCTAACTTGTTCTCGAGATTCTTTGTTAACCTCCACGTTTCTGCCCCTTATGTTAGCACCTTTAGAATGCAATGATTGTACACTTTTCTTTTCAACGACAGTGGTAAGCTCCGAGTCAGGATTTGGCAATGCCTGGCGTATGCACTCCAACACAATTTTATTCTTCTGTAAATTTCTTTCTCGTGGTCAGGGTCCCCTGTGAGTAATTGACCTAGATAAACGTACTCCTTTACAGACTCTAGAGGCTGACTAGCCATCCTGAATTCTTATTCCCTTGCCAGGCTATTGAACATTATCTTTGTCTTCTACATATTAATCTTCAACCCAATTCTTACTCTTTCGCGATTAAGGTCCTCAATAATTGGCTGTAATTCATCTCCATTGTTGCTGACTAGGACAATGTCATCTGCAAACCGAAGGTTGCTGAGATATTCGCCGTTCATCCTCACTCCTAAGCCTTCCCTGTCTAAGAGCTTGAATACTTCTTCTAAGCATGCCGTGAATAGCAATGGAGAGATTGTGTCTCCTTGCCTGACCCCTTTCTTGACAAGTAACTTTCTACCTTGTAGGTACATTGTAATACCTTGTAGCAAAGACGTATAACCGCTATTAACTCGCTTACTCTTGCGGACCGTCACGAAACATTCAGCTTCGACCATTCGTGCGCTATCGGTGTAGTACCGTCGGGTATTGTGCATATATAGTGCGCATATATTCAAGTTTGCGGCAACCCACTTATTATTGACACGTTTGAGAAACAGTGGGCGCAAGTTTCCGTGCCAGTTGGGGTATACATGTGTGTAGATACTGTGCGCGAAACCTACTATGACAGGAAGCGGCGCTACTCTCTTTTTAATTGTTTAACGAGCGGTACTCACTCTTGCCAACGTACCCGGGCTGAAGCCTTTTCTTTGAAGGTTAGCGATATAACGCGGGAGGATGAGCAAATTTCTGTATCCTCCAGGAAAGCTGTACATCTCGAAGGGACGGAAACACGGACAGTCGCAGAAGCGGTCCGCGAACTGGGCCACACATATTCATGATATTCCTTAACGCTGGCATGATCAGCGGCATCGGAGCCACCTGTGGAAGACGACGATGACCGCGCGAGCAGTGGCACAAGCGCGTCTCTCTGACCACGTGACATGTGAAATCAGGCACGCACTATAGGTACATCTATAGTAAGCCACAACCGTGGAGCATCAATACTTCTTTTTGGACGAGTTGGTTCATCTTTAAATCACAAGAAGGGAGACACGTAAACACAAGCGCTGACTAACTGGTTTTATTGGCAAGCATAGCCCACCTTATAAATGCTAGAGTGAAGCAAGGGAAATGAAGGGGAAAACATATCAAGGGTGAAAGCGAGCCAACAACGCATGCGCAACACAGCCAACCAAGCGCAACAAAACGCAATCAATTGTTTTTCTTCGCAATCTGAGCCCCGATAGCCGCATCCAGAAGATCAAATTCAGCATCAAAGAGAGCAAGGGAAGGGGTGTGGAAGCACTTGCTACCGAACTTTCTAACGTGATAGGCTTCTAAACTGACGCACACGGTCTTGTCACTGCTCTTTTCTAGAATCGTTGTCACTTTCAACCGGGCCACACAATCCGTACATTTGCTGACGTGCGCAACTATGGGTGCGTATTGATCATCTTTTTTTTTTCAGTTTCAGAGCGTGTTCCCCTAAACGGTCATTGGCACAGCGACCAGTTTCGCCGACGTAGAACATCCCGACATGGGAATGGAATACACCACTTCAGTGGAACATTTAACGAACGGCGGTTGGTGGTTCTGGCATCCGTGGAGCAATCGTTGCTTCTGGTACCCGCACTCGTCTCGCACCGCGGAGACGCGGGTTAGATTCCCACCCAGACCGAAATTTACCAAATTTGCTTTTCAAAGCCAGTAATTTACTTTGTTTACAAGAAGCTCCCTGTGAAATCTTACGTTGATCCGAGCGTCCGCCATTTTTCGTCACGGCGCAGTTTCGCTAACGTCAGCGCAAGGTCACCCCCAAGGGCACTGTCAACGTCGACATCTAAGGCTTTCGCCTCAATATGTTTTCATGCGGATGACGTGAACTATGTCAGAGCTAGGCTTTTGTCTACGCCATGCTTGTGCCGCATTGTCAGGGACGACTTTGTAGTTTACGTCACTAATGCGGGCCATTATGTCGGCTCAGCAACTTTTCACTAAGGCCACGGAGGCGAACACGAGCCCACACCCGTACTTGGTCTATAGACCTACGCCATGTTTGTAAACAGTGGTAGGCACCGTCGATATACAAAATTCTAGGCCCTTTTGCGACGTCGCGTAGGCTCCTGACACGTTCGCCGCCCACGCTTGCACGCGCGGATGCCGTTTTTTTAGTGAGGTGGGGGTGGGAGGTACCAGAACGAGGATTTCATTATGAAGCACACGGTAGTGGGGGCGCCAGAATAATTTGTGTCTACGGGAGTTTCTTTAATGTGCACCCAGTGCTTGTTCTTGCATTTCGCCCTTACCGGGATACGGCCGAACGAAACCCTAGGCCTAGCTCGCTGACCGCCTCAGTAACGGCTGACAGCGCTTGCGACCTGACCTACAGCTCATCATAATGCGCTTATTTTATTGCAATAGCAATTATATGGACAGTTCAAGCGGATTTCTACCGTCGCTGTCGTCGTCGCCGTAAGGATCCGTATAAAGTCCAAGGACGATAAAATCGTGGAGTCAAAGAGCGCAGGAGAACGCCCGCCTTCACGGAGAGCGAACGCACAGCGGAGAGCAAACGCGACTTCCGTCGCGCGAAAGGGCGTGGGGATATGGGAGGGAGGGAGGTGGGGGGAGGCGACGCTGTGCTGCGGCACCAAATGCGTATCTTGCAACCGGGCGCAAGGGTAACTGGCGACGCAATCTCCCACAAAGGCAGTGCGGAAGAGAGGGAGGGGGCGGCTGCTTCTACTCTGCCAACAAATGCGTTCTTGTACTTCGCACCTGTGCCGGCTGGCCGCGGTGTTGTCGCGCGCACCGTATCTTGAAAGCGATCTCCACACGGCTCTGACCTTTGTATTCGCTGTGCTTACGCCGCTAAGTTTTCGTTGAAGTGAAAGACCGCACGAACCTTCGCTCGCTGCGGCAGCCGCGCTTCCCCACGCCCGCGTTTTGACAGTGGTTGTTTGCGGCCATCGAGTCTATTTATGTTTGCTTTTGCAAGCTGACACCACGCTTGTTAATTCAGGTAGTAAGCGAAGGTGTCAAGTTTATGCAGCCGATAAAACTACTATCCCTACTCCTTATAGCTCTCTACTAATTTGCTATCGCAATTGATGCTTCGCCTTTCGGGCGAAACTGCGACATTTTACAGCGTAAGCTGTTATGGGCTCATTCCAATAGCCATTTCGGGTCGCGATGATGCCGCCACCGATGGCGTCCGCCGCGTGACCGCTATCGCCGGAAACGCGAAAGAAGTACCCCATTCCCGCCGGGATCGAACCCGCGCCCGCTGCGTGGGAGCCGGATACTCTACCACTGAGCCACGCAAGCACTTGCTATCGGGCTGCGGAAAATACCCTATAAGGCAAGCGCGCAGGGGGAGCCGACTCGAGCCTCCGCCTAGGGTCCCTGTATGTGCCAAAGGTAGCACAAACCATTGCTCAAATAGGAAAGGAGAATTTCCTCCCCGCCCTCTAGCCCTCTCCTGACTTCTTCGCCGTTTTCAGCTCTCCCATTGGACGAGGCTTGACACGTGACGAATAACCCGCGCGGCTTTCGTTATCGCGGGAAAACGGCGCCATTATTGAGCGTAGAAACATTGGGACACATGTGCGCTGTGCGTGAGCGAAGGCTTTTTACATTTTTGAAGACGCGCTCGGCTGCAGCACGATGCCGACTTGCTGTGCTGTTGGATGTTCGATTACCATTGCCAAAGGGGGCAAACTCTTTGCGGCTCCTCGTGGCAAACGAAACCTCAAACGGTGAGTGATATGGCTCCACCGTATCGGAAGAAATTTGACTGCCACCGAGGGAGGTCATTACTGAGGGAAGTTTTGATCGCTGTTCTCACCCAGTTAGTGATGAACGCGGGAAGGTGGGTGCGTTCGCGAATTCACCATCAGCCAACGACTGAGTAAAAAAAAAAGTCTGAGTTTATGCTCTGCGGCGAACAAAAGGGCGCATTTTGGCAATATGAATACCAGCGTCACTTCTCATAAAATGAGCACAATGGAAGAGTCGCCAATTAAAGAGCAAAACGCAGAAAGCCCGCGCACACACGGGAACCAAGGCACATAACTGAGGGGGAAAGAAAAGCGCGGATGCATTTTGGAAAAACAACCCGTTGAGGGTATTTAGCGCATAAATGTCTCCGCCGTGTTGTGTGTGCATAGTTTGATGTAGCGCTTTGTTTTCGTAAATGCCTCAAGTAAACAGAACACCATTCGATTCCGAGAAACAATCAGCAGCAGTAAAGACTGCTTAGGATTGCGTTTGACTTGTTCTACCTTTTCTTTTCCTCGTCTGAGCGACGCAGATTCTACTAATAATCGAAGGTACTACCTATCTTACGCTGATATCTTACGTACGAACAGCCTTGTCAAAATGCGCCCAGAACAGTCGCGTTTCAAGCAAGCGCTTCATTGCGCCGCATGCGATAAGAAATGAAGTGGGCGGTAGAGGCCGCGAGCTTCGCTCACTAATGACAGCCGAGAGGAAGGGGCGAAGAGGAAACGGCGCGGAGAGGAGGAGTTTGCGCTTCCTTTGAAAAATACGGGGATCTTACCTCCGCCAGTATGGTGGCGCCATCCAGGTAAGGTGCCTGCAAACACAGTGTCCGCAGGCGCAGACGACGATATGCGATTCAGACGAGGCGCCCAATCAAATCGCTCCCGTGCTGCCGTGCCTCCGCCAGTATGGTGGCGCCATCTAGTTAAGGTGCCTGCAAACGCGGCGTCCCGACATGTATGTTGTAGTTGTAAGGCTTAATCCAGCTCAGCAGACTTCTGTGCAGAGAGCATTACAATCCGCAGCTTGCCGTCGACGCCGGGCGGACAGTTCAGATCGTTCTTGTCAAAACGAGGCGAACAGACTGCCACGAAGACGCTGTTGTGCATGGTGCCCAAATTGGAGCTACTCTTGAGGCGCTCGACCAGCTTACGCTGTGACTGTACTGCGTGTGCCGTGCAGGCCTGTGACTTTTTTTTGACAAGCCGAATAACGTGGGCTTAAATGAATTGGTTTTGTCGGTGTCGTTAACGTAGTGCTTGCCAGCCGAGCCGCCTCGCTGAGACGGCCGGTGCTTGGTTTCCGTGTGGGAGACGAAATGCCGTAAGATTGTTGCGCCCGATCGCGCCAGTGGTTTAGTACTGAATACTTGGAGGCAGAAACTTGGAGGCAAACAAACAAGCTCGAGAACAAGTTAAGGACCGCAAAAAGAGCGATGGAACGAAAATTCTTAGGAGTAACGTTAAGAGGCAGGAAGAGAGCGGTGTGGATCAGAGAACAAACGGGGATAGACGATATTCTAGTTGACATTAAGCGGAAGAAATGGAGCTGGGCAGGCCATGTAATGCGTAGGATGGATAACCGGTGGACCATTAGGGTTACAGAATGGATACCAAGAGAAGGGAAGCGCAGTCAAGGACGGCAGAAAACCAGGTGGGGTGATGAAGTTAGGAAATTCGCAGGCGCAAGTTGGAATACGCTAGCGCAAGACAGGTGCAATTGGAAATCGCAGGGAGATGCCTTCGTCCTGCAGTGGACATAAAATATAGGCTGATGATGATGATGAATACCTACGGTGCCGGCTTGGTGGATCCCATCGCATTCCATTAGGATGGGCTGAGTGGTCTCTGCATATTTACTGCCGCATGCACATGTCTCATCTAGTTTCGAATATTTCCTGCCGTTTGTTTTGCTCCTTAGGCAACCGTCTCGAGCCTCAAATAGCAAGGTGCACTGGCCCTTGTGTTATCGTACAAATTTTCCCTTCTAATTTCGTTCTTCTCATTCTTGTAAATCTTCATGGTCCTTTTTTGTTTCCATGGATGACTCCTGGTTTTCTATTTACAGTTTCGATTATCCTGTGCTTGGTTGCCAACTTCCTTGCCCTCTTCCTCCATTCTGTGTCCACGCTTTTCATGCACAGATACTTGTGCACTTTAGCTGTCCGTTTATTTTCATCCATGTTCCTGAGCCTTTCTTCAAAACTAATTTTGCATCTGTGCTTCTCTGACCTCACAAGAAGCCTAACCCATGTCACCCTGCACTGCCTCATTTGTGGTATTACCGTGGGATTCCAAAGCCAACCGGCCTACTGATCTTTGGTTAACTTCCAACCCCGACAAGATATCCGATTTTAAGCATAGAATGGCATTTGCGAACATTAGCGCTGGCACCATTACTCCTGCCAGATTCGGGTTCGCAGCGCACCTAGCGGGTGCGTGGAACCTACACAGACTCAGATTGGGACCGCATGCAAGCTAAACTCGAATGCTATCTTTTGACGGTTAGAAAACACACACGGCCTCCAAGATCACCTCCGTGCGAGTGCTCATCCCGGAGGGTATTTTTTGATTTTTTAACGCATTGCTTGCATGCATTGAGTAGCTTCGTGTAAGCTGTACCGCCAGAGCAGCAAGCACACGATACCACTGTGTGTTTATGCAGACGTTTCAAATAAGCATGACAAGTGTTGGAAGAGGAGAAGCTTTATTTTCAAGTCATATTCTCAGTAAGCACATGCACACGTTGTTTTCGCAATGTTCGATGAGCGCAAGCACAAAATGGGTGCACTGCACAATGCAAGACATGCCAATACAGCTGCCATATGTTGATAAAAAAATTCACAAAACGAATAAACAGGTGACTTTATGAAAAACCCCGCAAAACAGTAAAACTGCAGAACACTTCATTAGCATTAAAGAGGAAAACAGCGCTCATCTTTTGAAGCCTAATTTTCTTATTAAGTAGTAGTTTCGGGCTGCATAGCAAACAAAGAATGAAGGCTGCTCACTACAGTTCTCAGCCAACCACGCTCTCTGCCTGTCCTGCCGTTGTTACTGCACCACACAACACAGCAGCCATTGCCGTAGTACTTGACTCCGGACGGCATCACTTTCTTGCGGCAAGAAACGATTTTCTCGCGAACGTGCTGCGCAGCATTCCAAATTGCAGTTTCTTACTTAATGTGAAGCAATCCACTAACATCATGCGCGAAGTGATGACCTCAAAAAAGCTCTCTGCGCCAAAAAGCACAATGCGACAGATCTCAATTTACGGCTGAAGTGACAAATACAAAATCAATTTGCAAAGTAATGAAGGGAAAAAAAGAACGTAATTAAGGCGTTCTTACCAAGCAGCAGCCAAGCAGACAGACGTTCAGGCAGATGAACCCAGCGAAGACCACGGAGACGTTATCGCACATCTTTTATAGCGTCACCTTGCCTGATCACACCATGTTCATGATCACGTCATCCCGCCATCGACGTCATGCGGACCTTATATGGGCGTCTTGCGCTGGAGTTTGAGGTATAGTGGCGGCGCCTGGTTGCGACGAGAAAAGTTATCGGGGTAGTCTCAGCTTGGGTAGTATTGAGCCCTGGCTGTGGCGAAGCACGTTTCTAGCCCGAGTTTGGCGTCGATTCGCACTTCTATCTGCCCTGTTGCGAGGGCGAAATGGCTCGTTACTTCTCACAGACCACGCCGGCACGCTGCGAGCCAGGTGACCAGGTGCAGCCTAGTTTAACGAAAACGGACTCTCCTTGTGCTGTGGAATGTAATGCTGGAAGCAGACGGAATCGGCGACGCCGATGCTGAAGTGTTGTGTTGTGTTGCATTCTAGCCCACGGTGGCGTCACTAACACCACTAACACTAACGCTGCTTACCTCTCTAACAGAGGGCGCCACTTAAGTGGTTCCATTCCACTCCTGTATATATAACACGACAATAAACAGCACCGGGATCTTCGTTCGTTGCCAGCCCAGCCGAAGGTCACGTCGATCTTCTCGTCACGACATGGTGTCAGAAGTGGGATCTGCTTCAAATTGACGATGTCTCGGGACGACACCAAGGACAGCGAGCCACTTGCGGCTGCCGGCAAGAGAGTCATGGTAGTCGCTGCGCACCACTTGAAACCGCCCCCTCAATTCGCCTACGAGAACCCGGCGGCTTGGCAAAGATGGCGCCAACAGTTCGAGGACTAGTTTCGCTACGGGTCTTCACGCAGCGGGCGATGATTTGAAGTTCACGTCAGAACGCTGCTGTACTGCATGGGAACCAGGTCACGGGACATTCTGTGCGCGTTGCAAGTACCAGACGAAGACTACGCAAACTACAGTCTCATCGTCGGAAAACTCGACGGGTATTTCGTACACCCCGCCAACGAGTTGTACGAGAGCGCAAGGTTCCACCGACGCGTTCAACAGGCAGGCGAGACTGCTGATGCGTTCTTCACGGCTCTAGGAAACATGTTGAAGCGCTGCAACTACGCTTCACGTGTCATAGAAGAGCGATTGGTCCGCGACCGTTTTATTTTTGGCCTTCGTGACACGAAGTTATCGGACAAGCTCTGCCGGACTCCGAAACTTACATTAGCTGAAGCGCTCACGTGTGTTCATCAGGCGGAAGACGCAGAAAAGGAAAGATAAAATCTTTCGGCATGCTCGCCAGCAGTGGTAACGTATCCCGGGCTGATAAACGTGCACGTGACGAAAGTCATGCGGAACCGCCCACAGCAGCGAGAGACGCACCACGCAGCACATGTTTCTTCTTCGCCTTGTGGATTTTGCGGACGATCTTTTCATCCGCGCTCAGAATGTCCCGCGCGCTGAGCGACCTGCAACAAATGCAGCAAGAAGGGACACTTCCCAGCGGTGTGCCGTGCTGGCAAGAACCTTTCCCTTGAGGAATTAAGTGCAGTCGGTTCGAGCAGCGGAGCCCTGGCCAAGTTTGTCGACGTAAAAGTTGACGCAATGCCTCTGTGCTTTTAAGTATACAGCGGCGCAGAGGTCACAATGGTCCCCGGTACATTTTCTGGGATTACACCACATCTCGAGGCGCCAGAAGGGTAGTTCGCGGGACCGGCTGGGCAACCATTGGAGGTGCTAGGGACGTTCGTGGCCACTCTGCAATGGAAGCACAAGCTGGTGAAGCAGCGGCTGTACGTAATTCGGTCGCAGGTCGTGCCAATTCTGGGGTTTCCTGCCATCCAATAGCCGGGTGTGGTCAAGTTCGTGGATCCCGTGGTCGAGACCGAATACAACCAGGCGACATCAGACGAGCTGTTTTGTGGTTCAGGCGAGCTACAGGAAGCGTACACTATACGCTTAAAACCAGATGCAGACCCCTACTCACTGCAAGTCCCATGACGGGTGCCCATTGCGTTACACGGTGCCGTCAAGGCAGAGCTCTACAGACTCGAAGAGGAGGGCGTGATCAGGCGCGTGACAAAGCCTACACCGTGGTGCGCCGGTATGGTCATTGTACCGAAGACCTCAGGTTCATACCGCATCTGTGTCGACCTTACCAAGCTGAACCAGGTAGTGTTGCGAGGGCGTCACATCTTGCCCACCGTATATCAAGTTTTGGGACTTCTGGGTAATGCGCAAGTGTTCTCGAAGCTCGACGCAACATCCAGCTTTCATCAAGTAAGGCTGGCCGAAGAATCTCAAGAATTAACGACATTCATCACGCCATCAGGACGCTATTGTTACCGTCGGCTGCCATTCGGGATAACGTCCGCACCGGAATACTTCCAGCGCCAAATGAGCTACATTCTTGAGGGTCAAGACGGCGTTGTCAATATGATTGACGAGATTTTGGTTTTTGGCCGAGACTGGGCAGAGCATGACATCCGGCTTCAAGCAGTGCTGGGTCGTCTTAGGAACGCTGGGCTGACCTTCAATAAGTCGAAATGCAAATTCGGTGTTACAAGCGTGAAGTTCATTGTGGTCGTTATTAGTGGCAGTGGTATTTCGCCGCACCAAGACAAGCTTGCCGCTCTCAGGCGCATGGAACCTCCGGTTGATGTCGGTGGTGTCCGCAGACTATTTGGCATGGCCAACCACGTGGCACGGTTCTTACCACACTTGTCAGAGCTGACGGCACCCATTCGTGGATTGCTCAACAAGAAAAGCGAGTGGGCGTGGGGACCAGCCCAGCAGGATGCGTTCCAGAAGTTCAAGGATATGATGTCGTCCAATATCTGCATGGCGAACTACCACCCAATGCACCCGACCATCATATCCACAGATTCAAGTTCGTTTGGCTTGGGTGCTGTTTTCCTACAAGACCAGCCGAGCGGGGAGCGTAGGGCTGTGGCCTCCGCATCGCGCTCTCTCACACCAGCGAAACAAGGTACAGCCAGGCGGAATAGGAAGGCTTGGCAGTTGCATGGGCAGTCAAGCGGTTTGACGAGCATGTCCGTGGCCAATACTACACCGTCGAGACTAACCACTTACCGCTCACGCTACTGCTGGTTTCCATGGATGTCGATGCTTTACCGCCAAGAATCCAAAGGCTTCTACTAAAGCTCATGAGGTACCAGTACAGGATTCTGTACGTTCCCGGGAAGCTGCTGGCAACGGCTGATACTCTTTCAAGAGCCCCTGTCACACCAGCACCCACCACTGAGGGAAACCAAATGGGGTTGTATGTCAGTGAGGTTGTCGGCAGCATCGAACAAGACACACCAGTCGGCCTTGAAGCAGTGCGTCAACACCAGTCGATGGATGGCGAGTGCGTCGCCCTTGTGAAATACTGCGGACAAGGTTGGCCCCGAACGAGCTAGGTTCCATCAAACCTCTTGAAGTATTGGAAGTACCGAGGGGAGCTGACCTTATGCAAGGAATTGCTTCTTAAAGGAGGCTGTCTTGTGATTTCGGAAGCTCTACAGAGGGACGTTATGGATGCAATCATGAAGGACATCAGGGCGTGAACCGGCGCAGGGCACGTGCGCGCGACTCTGTTTGGTGGCCTTACATGGGCAAACATATTGCGTCAATGGTTAAATCAAGTGAACGGTGCGCAACTACAAAAGTTCAGCGACCTGAGCCTTTGCTACCAACACCTTCAATCGCAAGAAGTGGGGTCATCGCAAGAAGTGGGGTCAGATTTGTGCCACCTGGAGGGACAGAATTTTCTGCTGCTTGTAAACTACTATTCACGCTACCCTGAAGTCATCACGCTACGCAACACTTCCAGCCAGACGGTGATTTCGGCTATCAAGAGTGTCATGCCTCAATTCGGCATACCGGAAGTGCTCCGAAGTGATAATGGACCCCAGTTCACGTCACACGAGTTTGCAAGTTTTGCGAAAAACTATGGGTTCAGTCATGTTACTAGCAGTCCCGGTTACCCCCAGTCGAACGGTGCAGTAGAACGGTCAGCGCACACTGTGAAGCATCTCTTCCGCAAGAGCAATGACTGCTTCCTGGCACTGCTAGCGTATCCCTAAACACCAGGTGTGACGGGTTACAGCCCATCGCAGCTGCTCAAGGGTCGGCGGTTGCGAACACGCGTACCCAGAGACCACGGCAAGCTGTCGCCAGAAATACCACCACCAGACATCTTCTCCCAAAAGACACCACCGCCAAGAAACGGCAAGCTCGGAACTTCAACTGTCTCCACAGGGTGCGAGAGCTTCGGGACCTCTCTTCAGGGGACGGAATGTGGGTAACAGATGCCGAGTGCCGTGCTCAGGTTCTCAGTAGAGCCCAGCGGCTACACTCGTACATTGTGGAAACACCCAGGGGTGTAATGCAGCGAAACCGACGGCATCTGGTGTCTTTTGCAACCGAGCAGCGCACTCCAGATTCAACTGCATCATCCCCCGATAAACCAAACCTGACATCTCCAACCTCATTTCCAAGCCCGGGGCCATGCCAGGAGCAATATGGCATCAGATACGTTCCTATTGCAGTGTCCTAGTGCCGACGCCCCCAGAGACAGAATGATAGGTAGCGTAATGGCTAATCCAATTTGGCGGAGGGGACCTTCTAGAAGTCGTTTTCTGTGCACGGTGAACATACGACACTCTATAAAGAAATGATCCGTAGTTTCGGGTTCATTGAAATAAATACATTGAGGGGAAGGTGCCAAACCAGACCTATGTGAATATAAATTAAGCCTTGGTATTCGGGAACGCATTCGCGTAAATGAAACTTCGAGTTTTCTTGTTGAATACCATCTGCTGTACCACGGAAATCTAAGGTGCTGAAAAGCGGTGTTACTTAATACACATAATTTGGCATGTTCTTCTCGGCGGAAATTTTTTTAAATCTTGCAGAAGTGACGTATGCCGAAGGTCTTGGATCCTCAGTACCGGGCCTTTAAAGGGACACTAAAGAGAAACAGGAAGTTCAGCTGAAATTAAACAGGGACCTTCAAGAATCCATGCAGTTTTTGTTGGCTACAAAAATATGAGTTATTAGCAGAGAAATTGGTAAACAAAGACCAAATCTCTCTTTCTCAATTTTTCTCACCCCAGATTCGGCGCTGAAGCAGTGTCGTCACGGATTTCATTGCTCTCAGCGAATCAGAGGGCGCCATGATACGTCACCGCTTGCGTAAACGGCCGAGGTGCTCGCTCCATCATAGGCTGCATAGCCGGTGCGTTTGCGTTCGCTGCGACTTTTGCTAACGTGTTCTGTGGCAGCGATGGATAGCATTGCTGACGCTGAACCTCGCAACGAAGAGCTCGCCAGGGAAGCAAGACTGGATTTGAGCGATTTCAATGAAACGGAGCACGAAATGATCTTCCGTGCTCGCGCGGTAGGTGTTTCCGCGTACGATGGCGGTGAGCAGCCGGCCGCGTCGACGGAAGGTGAGGCGGCCGGTCCGCCAGGCGACGATGTTCCCGACAGAACAAGCGTAGAAAGTTGCGAGCGTACTCGGTATGACTTTTTCATGTCTTTTTTTTTTAATGACATTCGGCATTCACCGAGCCGCCAGTTTGCTGCTGCACGGGCATCAGTAGGGGATTCGATGAAGGCGACATTGGCGGGACAGCTGCTCGAGAAAGGACTGGCCTCTGAGGCACGCCAATATCCTTTCCGAGGGCGGAATTATATACATAATCCCAGGGCGCGAAATGCAGAGAGCACACCATCGGTTTCTCTGGCTCTTTTTCTGTTTTATCATCGGCAGAGCACTGGGCCTATGCGAACGCCGGGGCCCATCGCGCGGCACCACATGAAAGGGCACAGTCGGGTCAACACTGCCGCTGCCCCTGGGCAAGTGCCTTGCGCCGTTGATACAGCCCTCAACACTACACACACGACGTAGTTTCTTGCTGTTTCCCGCGAAGTCAACGTTTTTCGAGCCACGCAACACGCAACCAAACACTGCAACACTGTAGAGCGGAGCAGGCGCGCGCTGATGCCTGGAGCAAAAACGAAACTACGAAACTATCACGACCGCATGTAGCGCCACGCCATTTTTTCTTATCGATTATTTGATTTTGCGCTAAACTTGTACGGCCTGGCTTGAAACGGCTTACAAAGTTGGCAAATACTGTTTACGTTCGTTTAAGGTGCATTTCATTTTGCGTTTTATTAATAGATATAAATCGCTTTCGACCAATCGCGGCCGGGCTGCGATTGTGATCTCCAACGTCACGAACGTGTAGTGCGCGAAATTCGAAGGGGCGTCAGCACCTATACTTCAGATTTTCGCCATTTTCTCGCTTATTAAACCTCTGTTCGCCGTAAGAATGGTATGTCTGTGATGGTGATAGGATAATCTACCATTAAAGCTGAACTTCCGGTTTCTCTTTAGTGTCCCTTTAACACGGAAAAAGGTGGCCTCTCAACTAAGGTGGCGCCGCAGCGCGGCGGCTTCATGCGACATATCAAGCTCTCCCATAGAGTGACGGCGGAGTTTCGTAACCAGAAAAAGCATTGAGGGACTATGGTCATGCTCATTGCTATGACTGCTACCACCATCTTTTAGCGTTTCTTTCACTTAGAACCCCCGACAGAACACATTTGAGTGGTTTTTGAGCGTTAAAGCTTTTTCGCTGAGTCATCGTCATTTTGCTGAGTCATGCTCATGACTTTGACTTCTAGCATCATCCTTTAGTGTTGCCTTCACTTAGTACCCCCGTCCGAACCCATTTCAGTGGTTTTTGAGTCTTAATGTTTTTTCCCTGGGGGATTGTCCTTTTAGGCGGCTGTTTTATTACCTAAATGACATGCATCTCATGAAATTCCGGTCATAACCTATCATTTATGTTCGTTATACACTCTTGTCATAGTATGCCAATTTCTGTAAATATCAAGTTAACGATACGACCATGAGAGCACCAGGACGTAAGCGGCTACATAGATAGATACTGTGAAAGTGGCAAATGTTCATTAGCATTAATAAATGATTCGCATTTAATAATGCTTCTTTCCTTCTCTTGCAATTGTACACTTTCCACTCATTTCGCTCTTACCCATCGTGCATATAAAGTGATGTATCAGAACCAATGGGAACCCCGGTTGGGTACTGCAATGGAGCCAGTTGCAAAAGCGAGTGCTCGGAACTTGCCATACTGCATAACCTGTCTGGTTTCTCTAGTCATGCAAATATTCTTTTTCCAAAAATTTTAAAGGCCTTGCGCATCCTTACACCTCAGTTGATTATGGTAAAGAACTTCATACGAAGTGCGTACCATTTAACTTATTGCTTTGAAGACAAGCAACAGAATGACATGAAGCGGGATTTTCTGCTCTCAATACCAGACAATAACTTCAAGACAGCAGACATAATAAAGACACGGGTCCATTGATGAGCAATCGTATCGTATCGAGCTTATAGATGCCAATCACGCATGAACACACGCACATACACACACACACACGCATATATATATATATATATATATATATATATATATATATATAGCAGGAAGAGCCATAGAACGAAAAATGATAGGCCTCACGTTAAGAGACAGGAAGAGAGCGGTGTGGATCAGAGACCAAACGATGATAGCCGATATTCTAGTTGACATTAAAGGGCCCCTCAACCACCTCAGATATTTTTTGAACATTTCAAGTAAACAAGCCTATCGAGTTCAGAATGCCGTCACGATCAACGATGCCAAACGCTGCAGCGCTACGCGCCGCGGGCGTGCCACAAAATAAAAAAAAAACACTGCCGTCCTCCTCCTGGCCTTTCCGGTATCCCCAGCGGTCTTCACGATGTCACCAGGGTGCATTTGGTGATGTCAACCGGGTAGACGATGTCGACTGTTCGAGCAAGACCCTACGACTTCCGGTTAGTTTGCTAGCAGGTACGCGTGCTCCCTGCTCTTCCTCGTCGTGTTGCTCGCTTGTGCGCGCATGCGTATCGGTAATTAGAGCCCACAACGCAAGTGCCAAATCACTCGCGTTCCAACACAGTCGCGCTTAGCGGTCTAATTAGGCGCGCGAACAGAGTGCGATAGTGTTGGCCTTTCTAGACGTGCGAGCAACACAGGGTCCATAGCGGCATGCTTCACACGAGGACGGGAAGGCACGGAAGGAACAGCAAGGTAGCCGAGAAGCGCTGAGTCGCGGCTAAGGCCCGTCCACGTTACCGGCATAGTAACTCGCCGCACGCCGTTTGCCATTCGCAAGCCGCCGGCGACAGCGGTTTTGCTCGCGAACGGCCAGATTTCTTTGCCGTACATAGAGAGGATGAGACCGGGACTCATTTGTGCGGCAGCCTCACCGCCGCTGATCGTTCTACGGCGCCGATATCGTCGCTTGGCCTTTTGCGGTTCCCTTCAAAGCTAAAGCGGACGGCGCATCGAAATGAATTACCGGCGCTCACGAGCCGCAATATTTTCTTATCGATGTTGTCGCTGTTCGCAATAATTCTGCACAAAGAAGAAAAATACGCTGATATTAGGAGTGCCGTGCGCTGCGATGCGAGCACAGCCGATCCGGCCGTCTCCCGTCGAATAGCCGTACCAGTAGCGCACCCAGGAGTTCTGCCAGGGGGGAGGGGGGTTGAACTTTTGGGGTAGGGGTGGCGAGCAAGCACTTTGCATAATGTGCAATTACCTTGCTTTAGCCATAGGAATTCAACATCAGATAAAATGGGTCATAATTGTAACAATAATTCCACCAAGGTTGACGACGATGTTTATCTCTTCAGCGTTTCAGTCAAAGTAATGTAAGTGTGAATGAAGACAATGATAAGACAATGAACAAGACAATGATAGAGTGCTTTGGTAATCAGGAAAATTCGACCTCAAGCCACCTCATGAATTGTAATGACAATGTGAACAGAGCCTTGAAGGTACACGTTGGACTGGTGGGGCTGGGCGAGTGCGGGGGTTACAACACCCGAACGCCCCCCCCCCCCCCCCCCCTCGGTGCGCCACTGAGCCATGCGCGGCATCGGAGCTTTCATTCATGTTAAACGTTGGACAACGGATATTGTTTTGCATAAAATGTACAATTTATGCATCGCTTTATCTAGCGCAAATAATTTTACTGGGAACAGAAGCTGCAGCCTATCTTTTCGTCGCCGGCGGCGGGGGCGCGCAGTTTCGCGCGTCGTCGATCAGCCCGTCAATCGTACAGCGGGCGGTGCGCCGGCCGAACTGCCATATAATGTGGACACCTCTCGCGCGGCAGACGTTCTAAGGCCCTGGAGGTCAGTTCACCGTCGGTATATTTGCCGACGAATAAAATAGATTTCATACTCTCTGCGATCCAAGCATAGTGCAGAATGTAGAAGTGTTAGGTAAGGTACAGTGCAGTGACCATAGGTTAGTGAGGTCTAGGATTTCTCTCAGTTTGAAGAGAGAAAGAGTGAAATTAGTCAAGAGGAAACAGGCCATTCTAGAGGCAGTAAGGGTAAAAGCAGACCAATTCAGGCTGGTGCTCGCAAACAAATATGCAGCTTTAGAACAGGAAGATGAAGATAACATAGAGGTAATGAATGAAACCGTAACTAGGCTGATCTCAGAAGCAGCAATTGAAGTGGGAGGTAAGCCACCAAGGCAACCAGTAGGTAAGCTCTCCAAAGAAACAAAGGATCTAATAAAGAAACGACAGAACATGAACGTGTTCAACTCAAGAGATCAGATAGAATCGCTGAACTGTCAAAACTGATCAACAAGAAGAAAGTAAGGGATATTCGAATTATAACGTGAGAAAGATTGAGGAAGCCGTAAAATATGGACGCAGCATGAAATCAGTGAGAAGAAAGCTTGTCATAGGACAAGGCAAGATGTATGCACTGAAAGATAATCATGGTAATATCATCAGCAATTGCGATGACATAGTAAAAGCAGCAGAAGAATTCTATACTGACCTGTACAGTGCCCAAAACAGCCAAGCTACTTTCATTCGAAATAGTGCTGAACCGGATACAGAGGCTCCTTCTATAACTAGCGATGAAGTTAGAAGGGCCTTGAAAGATAAGACCAGGGGAAAAGCTGCTGAATAAGATGGCATAACAGTACATTTAATCAAAGATGGAGGAGATATCATGCTTGAAAAGCTTGCGGCCCTTCATACGCAATGCCTCACAACTTCAAGTGTACCAGAGAGCTGGAAGAATGCCAACATTATACTTATTCATAAGAAGGGAGACGTTAAACAATTGAAGAATTACAGACCCATTAGCTTGCTTTCCGTATTGTATAAGTATTCATCAAGATAATTTCCAATAGAATCAGGGCAACACTTGACTTCAGCCAACCAAGAGAACAGGCTAGTTTCAGGAAGCGATATTCTACGATGGATCATATCCATGTCATAAATCAGGTAATCGAGAAATCTGCGGAGTACACTCAACCTCTCTATATGGCTTTCATAGATTATGAAAAGCCATTTGATTCAGTAGAGATACAAGCAGTCATAGAGCCATTGCGTAATCAAGGAGTACAGGAGGCACACGTGAATATCTTAGCAAATATCTACAAGGATTCCACAGCTACCTTGGTTCTCCACAAGAAAAGTAGAAAGTTACCTATCAAGAAATGGGTGAGGCAAGGAGACGCAATCTCTCCAATGCTATTCACTGCATGCTTAGAAGAAGTATTCAAGCTCTTAGACTGGGAAGACTTAGGAGTGAGGATAAACGGGAAATATCTCAGCAACTTTCGGTTTGCAGATGACATTGTCCTATTCAGCAAGAATGGAGACGAATTACAACAAATGATTGAGGACCTTAATCGAGAAAGTGTAAGAATTGGGTTGACGATGAATATGCAGAAGACAAAGATAATGTTCAATAGCCTGGCAAGGGAACAAGAATTCAGGATCGCCAGTCAGCCTCTAGAGTCTGTAAAGGAGTACGTTTATCTAGGTCAATTACTCACAGGAGACCCTGATCATGAGAAAGAAATTTACAGAAGAATAAAATTGGGTTGGAGTGCATACGGCAGGCATTGCCAAATCCTGACTGGGAGCTTACCACTGTTGTTGAAAAGAAAAGTGTGCAATCATTGCATTCTGCCGGTGCTAACATATGGGGCAGGAAGTTGGAGGTTAACAAAGAAGCTCGAGAACAAGTTGAGTACCGCACAAAGAGCGATGGAACGAAAAATCTTAGGAGTAACGTTAAGAGACAGGAAGAGAGCGATGTGGATCAGAGAACAAACGGGGATACCCGATGTTCAAGTTGACATTAAGCGGAAGAAACGGAGTTGGGCAGGCCATGCGTAGGATGGATAACCGGTGGACCATTAGGGTTACAGAATGGATACCAAGAGAAGGGAAGCGCAGTCGAGGACGGCAGAAAACCAGGTGCGATGATGAAGTTAGGAAATTCGCAGGCGCAAGATAGGGGTAATTGGGGGTAAAGGAGATCGTCCTGCAGGAGGAGGAGGAATACTTTTATTGTAGAACCAGCACATTATGATGGCCGGGCCTAAGCCTCCCATGAGGCGACGTCGAGGGCTTGCCTCACCGCCGCCTCACGGGCGCGCTGGGTCGCCCAGGTTTGGTCGTCGAGGGTGGAGCTCCGCAGAGCCTCACGTAACCTCTACGAGAGGGTCAGGGTGTTAATGTGTGTGTACTGTGCTGGGCACTCCCACAGCATATGCGGAAGCGTAGCCGGGTGAGTGCCATAGCACCGGCTGTTGGGGGTACTGTAAACTTCAGGGAATATAAGGTGGAGGCGGGCGGGTGAAGGGTACGTATTTGTTTGGAGCAGACGCAGGGTAGTAGCCTGCGCCCGGCTGAACTTGGGGTGAGGTAGGGGGAAGGTTCGGCGACTACTTAACGAGATCGTTATAAGTAGTCAGATTGTCCCTGGTGTCCAGCTCGTCTCCAGTGTCTCCGGCGCGGTTGACTAGGCCTCGCGCAATGGAGTGCGTGACCTCGTTGAGGTTTGGGAGGTGTGGGTGGACAGGGCCCGCGTGCGCCGGGATCCATGTCAGGGAGATCATGCTTTCTTTAGAGTGTGGTGCCTGGCGGAGGACACGAAGAGCTTGAGGAGAAACACGGCCTTGGCTGAAGTTAGTGACGGCTGAGCGAGAGTCACACACGATGGTGTGACAGGTGGGATCTAGAGTGGCCAGGGCGATTGCCACTTCTTCAGCCGTTTCGGCCGTGGGGGTAGTGACGCTGGAGGCGTGGTGTAGGACTCCATCGCGTGTGGGGACAGCCACAAATCGTGTGCCATGAGAATATTGGGCTGCATCAACAAATGTAACGCCAGGTACATGAGCAAGGGCTTTTATGATAGCTCCGGCGTGAGCTTGGCGCCGGGCCCTGTTATATTTAGGGTGCATATTTCTAGGGATAGGGTCTGTGTGGATCCAGCTACGGATGTCAGTCGGGATCAATTTTTTGGGGCCCTGTTGCTGATGGTAAGTGAAACCAAGCGTGGATAGAATAAAGTGTCCCGTTTCAGTAAGGGTGAGCCGTTTAAGCTGAGAGCATTGTTGTGCTTCCATGAGTTCGGCAAGGGTGTTGTGGACTCCTAGTTGGTTGAAAAGTTCAGTGCTGGGGTATTGCGGGAGGCCAAATGCTTGCTTGTAGACCCCTCGTATGAGGGTGTCGAGCTTGTTTTGCTCAGCCCGGTACTAGTTGACGTATGCAGCAACGTAGGTAATGTGGGTATGACAAAGGAGTGCACGAGGCGAAGAAGGCTTTCTTCTTTGAGTCCCCCTCGTCGGTTGGAGATACGTTTAAGAAGGCGTAGGATGTTTTGAGATTGGGCGCAGATCTTGTTTAGAGCCAAGGCGTTGGAGCCGTTGTTAGATATGACGAGACCGAGGACTCATATAGTAGGGACGTGTGGTATAGGACTGCCATCTTGAAGGTGTAGGGTGATAGTCCTGCAGTGGACATAAATATTGTGACAGAGCGATGAAGAAGACGTTTTGAGAGCACTTGAAGAAGACGAAGCTCGGGACTTCACGTGCTTACTATGATCTTGCCAGCCGCTGCCAGTCTTGTAAATACGCTGTAAATACATTTCTTATTTCTTTTCCCCGTAACATTTTTGGAGGAGTTTGCGGGCTCAAGTTCAAGACGGATTTACGCAGCGGGCGCTCCTTGGCTGCATCTACCATGCCAGCTCAAGGCGAGGATGCTTCGGGCTCGTCGGCCCCCACGCCAACCGTCATTCTGGCACAACCGCGCGACCCCGGCACCTTTTCCGGTACTGACAACACGGATGTTGAAGACTGGCTTCAACTTTATGAGCGGGTGAGCAAGAGCAACCATTGGAACCAGACCGCCATGCTGGCTAATTTGATCTTCTATCTCGCGGGAACGGCACGCGTCTGGTTTCAGACCCACGAAGAGGAACTTACCACCTGGGAAATTTGTAAACAGAAGCTCACGGATTTGTTTGGCAAGCCTGTTGGACGTCAGCGCGCCGCTCAAAAAGACCTCGCTTCGCGTGTCCAGACGTGCACTGAGTCCTACCTCACATACATCCAGGACGTGCTCTTTCTGTGCCGCAAAGTGGATCCGAGAATGTCCGAAGCTGATAAGGTCGCACATGTCATTAAGGGCATAGCAGATGACGCCCTTCACCTCCTCGTCTTTAAGAATTCTTCTACTGTACAAGCCATCATTACCGAATGCAGGCGGTTTGAAGGAGCCAAGAGCCGCCGCATTGCCCACCCGTTTCCCCGCCTCCCCAACACGGCTGCTACGTCCACCTGCGAAGACCTCCGCAGTCTGCCCACGCCCAATCGCTCTGATGACATCGTCCACATCATCCGGCGTGAAATCGAGGCCGCATCTCCTATCCAAACCCCAACCCTTGGCTCCGACAATTGCCAGTCCACCGTTTTCCTGATCCAGACCGGCGTACGCCAGGAATTGGCCTACGTTGGCTTGACCAATGTCTGCTCCGTTAATCGGCCTGACTACGCTTCGTCCACCTCTGCCATGCGCCCTCGCAACATGAATGCCCCTCCGCGGTATCGCAACCCGGCTGAATGGCGCACTCCCGACGACAGGCCAATATGCTTCACTTGTGGCCGTATCGGTCACATTTCACGTCACTGCCACTCTTCGTGGAATTCGACCCCTTGGCCCTATCTGCCATCCGACCGCCCGCCTCATGCTGCTTCTCGCTTCCCACCGCGCATGCAACCAGTAACTCCTGGCGACACTTCTCGGCCCGCCCGCTCTAGCCGCTCTCCTTCGCCACATCGCCGCTCCTCCCGCTCGCCCCCATCGCGTCGGTCACCGTCGCCCAGCTCCTTCCGGCGCACGCTTTCGGAAAACTAACGGGTGCAGCACCTAGAGGTGATGCTGCTATACCGCCCCGACGCCAAAATCCTCTTCTGACCCTGCCCACACATCGGAACCTCATCAAAGTGAACGTGGATGGTGTACCTGTTACGGCTCTGATTGACACTGGCGCGCACGTATCTGTCATGGGTGCTCAGCTTCGCCATCGTCTCAAGAAAGTCCTCACTCCTGCCCCGTCGCCTGTGCTCCGAGTCGCCGACGGGGGAACGCCGGCCGTTATTGGCATGTGTCCAGCTCGTGTGAGTGTCGCCGATCATCATACTTCTGTTTTATTCTATGTCATAGAACACTGCCCTCACGACCTAATCCTGGGACTTGACTTTCTCTCAGCCCATTCCACCTTGATAGACCGGGGGTCATGTGACAGAGCGATGAAGAAGACGTTTTGAGAGCACTTGAAGAAGACGAAGCTCGGACTTCACGTGCTTACTATGATCTCGTCAGCCGCTGCCAGTCTTGAAAATACGCTGTAAATACATTTCTTATTTCTTTTCCCCGTAACAATATTGTAACGTGTAGCAAACTGGCAACGCTGTACATGCCTGTACGCTGTACAACGCTGTACAACTGTATAAAAGCACGCCGCTGATAATAAACGTCACTGGCTGCCGAGACACTGACGCACGTGTGCAATCAGTTTGATACATGGTGTCAGAGGTGGCAGGCCCGCGTCGACGCCCACTACGAGAGCCATGACAGAGCTTCCGCCACCGGGGCCACTGCGACTGGGCGACAATGTTCCCTACAACTGGCTGAAGTTCCAGCAGCGCATACAGCTTTACTTTTCCGCCACCGAGCCACAGGAACCGCAGAAGCCACGCAGCAAGGCGCAGAAAGCAGCTATTTTTCATCTCGCCGGGCAGGAGGGCATCGATGTATTCAACACCTTGAACATCAGCGAACTGGACAAAGTCGACTACGACAAGCTGGTGGAAGCTTTCGAAGCCTACTGCCTGCCGCAAAGCAACGAGACGTATGGGAGGTACAGCGGTGAGCACTGTTAGGGTGAACACGCGAGCGCGTGGCCGACGGCACTATCAGCGCCGCGTAACAGCCATCGTTGGAAACATTGCACATGCGCAGCATGTGCTTTGCGAAACACTCTTTCCACCGCGCGCATCACGTCATCGATACGCTTGTTCGTCGTCTGCTAGCCGCATTTTTTGTTCGCTGAGCTGATACCTTCTGCATTTCAAGGTCCATCTGGATTGAAGATTGGCGCGTGAAGGAAAAAAGTGAGTGTAAGAGGGATAATTATTAAACTTTTTATTCAAGAAAATGGCACTTTTGCAATTCAAGTTAAACAAGACCATGAGAACAAATATAAAAACATGAGCAAATCTAATAGCGAGTCATGTGACCACTTACAGCAACGACTGCAGCTATTCTGGACGGTAACGAGTCGTAAAGTGATCGAACATATTCCCGATCGGCTTTCAGCCTTTCCCACTCGTTGCTGACTTGCGCCCACAACTGGTCCGAAGTCGCGGAAATAAAGGGGCTTCCTTGCCAAAGAAGCTTTCAGACGGCCCCACACGTTTTCTATCACATTCAGGTCCGCTCCTTTCGGAGGCCATTCCAGTAGCTGCATGTGCTGCTCCGCCTGGAACTCCTTGACAGCCCGCGCCGTGTGTATCGGTGACCGGTCCTGTTGGAACAGGTAATCACCGTCTGGGAATAAACTGCTCGCATATGGCAACAGCACATTGTTCAAAATGTTGCAGTATTGTTCCGACGATAAGTGTCCACGTATACGTTGCAGGGGCCCTAAACCATATCTTGAAACAGCACCCCACACGTTCACACTCGATCTCCCACTGGCAGAAACACCTTGCACGTTGTCCGGGTCGTTCCTGCGTGGCATTGTGACGTTAACTAAAACAATTGCTTTTCAAAGCAGGAAGTTTGCCTCACCGTGGGCCTGGTAGTCTCCAAACACGCAATCTTTGGTCTTGTCGCGTCGAAAACGTCCACTCATCCGAAAAGATGACGCGACCCCACTTTTCTGATGTACATGCTTCGTGCAGCTCAGCGAACTGCCGTCGTGCGTCCTTGTTTGCCGCCGTTAGTAGTGGCTTCTGCGCTGCGACGCGACTGCGAAGGCCCGCAGTACGCAGGCGACGTCGAACAGCGGTGTCCGAAACGTCCAAATCCAAGTCCTCGCGTATTGCTGGGGCTGGCAAGAAAGGGTTACGAACAGCAGCTGCAACTATGAGGGCGTCTTCATCGTCTGTGGTAGCTTTAGGGCGGGGCGCGCGGGGTGCATCCTGAATGCGACCTTCATACTTGTAGGCTTGAATTATCCTGTTCACAGTCTTCAGGGGCCTATTAACTAAAGCGCCAATATACCGCTGGGAATAACCTTTCAGGGAAAGATCGACAATTGAGCGCCGTTCATCATCGGCAACCCTAGCCATAATACGATCTGGCGACAGAATGAACGGCTGCGAAAGATGTTTGGTTGTTTTATATACGGCGTTGCATGCACAACAACTTTGAAGGGAACGAATAGACACGTCCCCATAGATATACAAGTTTTTTTTGTCTTGTTCTGTTCAAGCACAGATGTTTAAAGAAATCTTAAAATGCAGGATGCATAGGCTTAGAAAACAAAAATGCGGCTAGCAGACGACGAACAAGTGCATTCATGACGTCATGCGCGCGGTGGAACAATTATTTCGCGGAAGGCGTGATGCGCATGCGCAATGTTTCCAGTGATGACCGTAACGGGGCGCTGACAGTGCCGTCGGCCACGCGCTCGCGTGTTCACCCTAACAGTGCTCACCGCTGTACGTGTTTCGCAGCAGAGTGCAAGCGGATGGCGAGCCGTTCGAGCAATTCTACAGGGACCTACAGTTGAAGGTTAGGAGCTGCAATTTTGGCACACTACGCGACTCAATGTTGCGGGACCAGATAGTTTTCGGAACTGCAAGCAAAAACCTGTGAGAAAAGCTGTTAGCCAAGAAAGACTAAGCCCTTGAGGCGGCCGTAGAAGGAGCAAAAGCAGAGGAAGTTGCACTTGCACGTAGTAGAATATGGGGCGAGGAAAAGAGTGTTGCTGCAGTAAAGCACGTCAAGAACGAACACCGGGACAGATACCAAGGAAAAAGCAGATGCAGCTTTTGCGACAAAGTGCACAAAGTTAGACAATGCCCAGCTTTTGGTAAAAAGTGTGCCAAATGCAACAAGCTAAACCATTTCGCTGTGTGTTGCAGAATGAAACCGCCAAGGGTAGACAACGTAGCACAGCAAAGCGACGTAACGCAGGACAGCGATAGTGATTTCGACGTGCTCGAAATTGTCGCGGCTGGCAGCAGCAGCATCGATAAGTCAAAGCGGGACTGGCTTGTCATTACTCGCATCCTTGGTCATGACGTAAAGCTGAAAGTTGATACGGGTGCTCAGGCGAACTTGATTCCACTCTGCATATTCGAGACATTGAATGCCCGACAGCGTCCACAACAAACAAAGGCCATTCTTCACAGTTATGAAGAAAACGAAATTAAGCACGTAGGAAAGGTCCGCCTCCTTGTTGAGCTAGGATCCCAGAGTCACCCTGTCGATTTCTTCGTCGTGAAAAAAGGAAGACAGGCTATACTGGGACTTGAAGCGAGTAAGCAGTTTGGCTTGGTGAACGTTAACCAAGTTCATGACGTTAAAGGTGAAAGCGAACAGTCTCAGCGCAAATACAACTCGAGTTTAAGGACCTGTTCACAGGTATTGGCAAGCTGCAACGGGAATACAGAGTGACCTTGAAGGACGACGCCCGTGCAGTAGCAGAACCGGCAAGGCGTGTTCCCCTCGCACTGCGGCCCCAGCTCTAGGAAGAACTGGACCGCTTGGAAGCAGCTGCCATCATCACGAAAGCTCAAGAACCTTCTGACTGGGTGAGTCCACTGGTAGTTGTCCGCAAAAAGAACGGAAAGTTGCGCATTTACACGGATCCCAGAAACTTGAATGAAGCGATAAAGAGGGAGCATTTCCAACTGCCACGCAGGGAAGAGATTGAGAGCGAGCTTGCGGGCGCGAAGTATTTCAGCAAACTTGATGCAAACAGCGGCTTTTATCAAATCCCGCTAGACGCAGAAACTTCGAGAATCTCCACGTTCAGCAGCCCTTTCGGGCGTTACTGGTTTCTACGGCTACCAATTGAGATAGTTTCGGCTCCGGAAGTCTTTCAGAGGACGATGACAGAAATATTCGACAGTTTGCCCGGCGTACGTGTTTACGTGGATGATATCATTATCTGGGGAGCCAGGTTGGAAGAGCATAACAAAAGGCTGTATAACACTTTGAATGCTGCTCGCGCCGCTGGTTTAACGCTTAACCGGGATAAGTGCATGTTTGCAACGTCACAGATCGATTTCATGGGTGACAAAATCAGCGCTGCTGGAATTGAACCAAACGATAACCTAGTGAAATGCATAGCGAAGTACCCGATGCCGTCAAACAAAAATGACCTGCAGAGACATTTGGGTGCTGTGAACTACTTTTCCAAGTACCTGCCAAACCTGGCCAAGCGAAACTAACTCACTTCGTGCCTTGCTGCGAGAAGATGCCATTTTCGAATGGACAGCAGCACACGACAGAGAATGGGCCATTTTGCGCGAAATGCTTACGGAAGCCCCTGTCCTTGCAATATATGATGCTTCACTACCTACAAAGCTATCCGCCGATGCATCGGCCTTCGCTATAGGAGCTGCCCTTTTTCAAACACACGGCGACGAATGGCGTCCGGTAGGCTATGCGTCGAAAATGTTAACAGACACGGAGCGCAGGTACGCGCAAAATAGAGAAGGAGGCCCTGAGTATTGTGTTTGGTTGCGAAAAGTTCAGCGAATTCGTTGTGGCAGACAGATAATCATCGAAACCGATCACAGTCCCTTGATAGCAATTTCTAAAAAAGGGCTCGGTGATATACCGCCAAGACTGCAAAGGCTTTTCTTGCGCATGTTAAAGTATGACTATCAATTGCAGCACGTATCCGGGAAGAAGTTGATAATAGCAAACATGCTTTCTCGCATTCAGGGCAAGATTCACCTGAAGAATTTTCTGAAGACGTTGAAATTCATGCTGCAAGCACTTTGTCTGATCTAGGAAGTCCGAAGACTATGGCAGAATTGACTGATGCCACCGCAACAGACCGTGAACTACAGATGGTGATAAGAAGGCTAGAAGCGTATCAGCCCATCGACGGTGAGCTTAAAAGATGCGCAAACGAGCTATCTGTTGTCAGGGGCATACTGCTTAAAGGAACAAAAGTTGTCATTCCCACTTCAATGCGTAAAGAAATGTAACAGTGCCTGCACCGCGGTCACTTGGGAATTGGAAAGTGCAAAGCACGAGCGCGACAGCTCATGTACTGACCTCGAATGAATGACGATATAACTGCTATGATTGAGCGGTGCCCTTCCTGTCAAGTGCATGCTTACAGACAGGCCGACGAACCATTGCTTCTGCGGGATACGCCTGATAATCCATGGGGCCGAGTAGGAGCAGACTTGTTTGAATAGGCCGGAAGACATTATATTGCTGTATATGATTCGTACTCAAATTTTCCCGACTTCGAGGAACTTCAAGAAACGACTGCAAGAGCAGTAGTTAGCAAACTATCCTGCATTTTTGCTCGATACGGCACACCCAAACAGCTCTGTGCGGGTGGAGGACCGCAGTTCACTGCGAAAGAGTTCAAAGATTTTCACAGATGTTTGACTTTGAACATGTTATTTCCAGCCCCCACTTTCCTAGATCAAATGGCCTTGCTGAGAAAGGAGTCCAGATCATCAAAGATTGCTAAAGAAAGCAGGATCAGCGAGCGACCTCTGGCTGGGACTATTAAACTACAGAACATCACCGCTCGAAGGCGGCAGGTCACCAGTAGAGCTGTTGATGCACCGAAGCCGTCGTACACCACTCCCTGATTCGACTCTGTCCCGAGTCGCAGCCCCGCCAAACATAAGCAGAACATGCAAAGAGGCCAGCCGCTGCCACCACTTGAAATGGTGATACTGTTCGAGTAATGGGTTAATAGAAGTTGGCGCGTCAAAGCCAGGGGCGCAGCCGGAAATTTTCTTCGGGGGGGGGGGGGGGGGTCACCGGCCCGATCGGGGGGGGGGGGGGCGGCAGGCTTCTGCTTCCCTCTAGGTCACGTGATCGATAATAAATGTCGGTAGGTTAAGCACACTCTATACATGTATATCAAAGACATGGGACTCCCCCCCCCCCCTCGCGTGTGCGTGTGCTTGTGAAGACTTAAGTAAAAAGTAAAGTAAGCTCAGTAAATACAGTAAGTACGACAGGTACAGTGGGCGTTTGGAGCAACGGTCTCTAATCGCGCCACTGAATGGACCAGTCTTCGAAAACGCATCATTGAGACGACCCGTGCGATCGGAGAAGACATCATTAATTGTTAATTTCCTTTAAGCGTAGATGGCGTCGTCCTCGTCGGGGCGAAGTGCGTTTCACAAGTCAAGGACGGCTATACGCGTGAAAATGCACGTGTGACATACCTACTCCCATAGCAATATCTTGTTCGCTGCGTCTTTGCGCTAGAAAACTTAAATACGCGCAAAAACGCGTAAGGCTTTTTTTTCGAGCTTTCGTCGCCCTGCTCCCTCATACGAGAGGTTGCATTTCCTGCGGCAAGTGCATGGGCCGCTGTGTCTTCCGCTGTGTGTGAGCGTGCAGCCGTCATTTGCCTTTACGTCAACAGATTCAGAATTGTACAGAATATTTCACCGCACAGCATAGATATGGCATGTGTAGGCATTTTAAGTAGTGCGTGCAACTCATTCTGCTTCTCTTACGCCGGTGAAAACAGGAAGCGGCTTTGTACCTCACAGAATCTCGACTGATTGGTGTACTAGTGATGCAGGAATGAACTCCGGTATTGTTCAGTACATAGTGCACATAATCAATTCTCAGGACGCGTGAACTCCGACGCGAACTATCAGCGCCTGCAACAAGAGTTTACTTACGCTGTACTGCGCACAGCAGTAATTCATGCTTGTCGGCTGTCTGTTTCGTGCATTCTATTGCGAGTCGCTGGAATTTCACTGCTGTCATCAACCCCTACGTGTGTACATCGCTGGTTGGGATTCCACAACTGAACAGCAACTACCAGCCTTCCGTAATTACTGGCTTGTGATTCAACAACACAACAGTAATTACCAGCCTTTCGTAGGGGCGCAA